>NC_056733.1:103388879-103526379 GCF_019279795.1 Protopterus annectens | reverse complement strand
ATAAGGTATCACCTTTACTGCACTAGAAAAGGGCAACTGTATAGTGCTTTGGCTAAGCATACATTGGATAAGGAGGATGGCCATATATTTTTGTTTCATGTTTTACAGATTCAGAATGTCAGCAATAGGATGGGGGACATAGTCAATACTACTGAAAATATGGAAGTAAAATGGATTTTGCTTTTAGGAGCACACACAGGTTTGGATTTGAATGATAGTGTTCCATTGAAGCCAGTGCTAAAATCTAGAAGGTTAAAATAAAAAATAATATTACTATTTTAACAAGAGAAGACTACATAAACACATGCAGGGCTTTGGGTCAATATGACAGTATTTCTTGAGCTGCTTCTAGCATAGATATCACTAAAGACAAGCATTTGTTGAGATGTATGTATTAAAGCTATGTATTTACTAGGTAGACAATGTGCATTTATTAGAATAAATGTATTAAATTGTTGAGTGTGTACTGCTTATACTTTTATATATATTTTTATGTTTATACCCACGCACAAAAGTAGCTGCAAACTGGGGAACATGAGTATATGTATTTATTCATTGACTTTTTATGTATTTTATTTAAGCAAACGTAAAAAGTCCACAAACAAGCGAAGAAAAAGGAAAGCCAAAAAAAAAGAAAACCTGCAAAAAAAATGACCTTAAATTTATTAACATAAAAGAGAAAGAGATTTTTACTACAAAAACAACACAGCTTCTTCAGAGGTTGTATTTTATTTATATTTATCCACATGTTCTTGTCTTTACATTTTGTGCATGTGTTTTTTAAACAGAGTTTTTCTGATTTCATTAATTAACTAAGGGTAAAACATAACCATAGTAATTAATTAATTGCTGAGTGCTGAATTAACTTTGAGTGGTAGGATTGGTTGTTTGTAATGAATTAAAGTATTTAAGTGCTGTTGCTGTTTGAATGAACTGTCTGATGAAGCAATGGTTACCATTACGAAAGCGCTCACCAGTTTGTATTAAAAAAGAAGATTTTACTTTGTCATGGTTCAGCTTCTTTTTTCCAGCTACCTTCCTACTGGGCACCTGTGTTTGAACGTTTTCAACTTTTGGGCTGGTTTGGATTTATTTGAATGCTTGAATCTATTTAATGCAATGTATGTTTTGTTTTACATTTTTTGGCTGGCACACTGCCCTCTGAGCATTTGTTTGACACCTACTGGAAAATCCGATCCGGGCTATGCGGGTGGGGGCAGGGATAGAGACCCTCTGTTGATGATGGCTGGTGTGGAAGATGGGTTAGCCATGTTGTGGTTAGAGTCTTACAGTGCCATATAGGATTTTTGCTTATGTTATGTAATACCCTACCTTCAGCAGTACCATGCATATTGCCAAGTGAGAACCAAAATGTTAGACCCTTGATATTTTCATGTTACTACATATTTTCTAGGCCTACATATAGTGCAAAACAATGTTTAGCAGTACTTTCCACATTGTTTACTCCTGAGATTTTCTTGGTGCACTCTACCCAGCATCCACCAGTAGTCACCAGTATTGCAGAATGGACTGCATTCCCTCCTCTCGGCCATTTGACCTGGGTCTAATGCTCATTTATCACCCCCCAGCTAGAATCTAAGGCACCTGAGTCACATTTCAGTCTTGTGTCATTTAGGTCACAAGCAGGACTTTATCTATGTATGCTAAGGTGCTGGTTTTCAACCTTTTTTATGAGATTTTCTTTATGGGTGATCAGAGAAACAATGCAGAGTTTTATATGGAGACATCAGAACCACTGCTTTGCTAAAGCTCTGTACTTTTTTTATACATGCCAGTATAGCTGATGACTCTGTAGCTTCTATTATATGGTTGTTTACTTACAGATGGATATCTACTCCACTTTAAGGCTTTCAAAATGAAACGATCCTGCATTATATAACATTTTCATGAAGATGGTCAAAAGTGATTTGCTGCAGTCTGTACCAGTTTAATGCAGTTCTATTATGACTTATATTTATGGTGTAAAGATAATGAGATGTGCACCTACAAACGTCCATGGGGTGTGTACATGAAAGCCCATGACTGCATATCACATTGCCATCACTGAGTATCTTGCCTGATGCAATAGGTAAGGGGTAGATCCTTCCTACTGCGAGGAGTTTCCGAGATTCCCCATTTCCCTTGTGAATTACCACAAAGATAGATGAGGGTTGTTAGGATATGATGGATACTGGAGGGGCGAGGCAAGTAAAGTATTTATTAAAGCCACCATGGAACTAACTTAAAGAACACATCACTGTGCACCTCCTGTGAGTAACATGCCCTTACACCGCCACTCAGTGTATTAGCCTACTACAAGTGCTGTAAATATCCAATTCATTTGGAAATATGCAGGCTGTATTACTGATGATAGCCCTACCCTTGTACCTTATTTCATATTGTATTCCTGCCTCTAATTCAAGGGAATCAGTGCAAGATTATTTGAGCTCTCATTTATTTACTGTACAAGAGTTTTCCTTTCAGATATACTATCAGTGTGGTTCTCTTTCAGTTTATTTGAAAACTGTTGGATACCTGTTACTTGAGAGCACTGAATACTCCTCCGTAGCTCATTACTGTACCTCTGACAGCGTAAGTGTACCAGTGCTGCTGTGTAACACTTACATTGAATACAACACAATTGTGTTCTACATTTACGTTATGTGAAGGTGCAGTTTCACACCAATGAAACATGGGGATCATTAGGAACGAGACAGAACTTCTGTGAGGCTTTATGCAATACCTTGCCTCTGAGACACATTGTTGCACAGTATGCCTTGAACAGCCAGTCAGGAATATGTATTAAAATGCCAGTGGTCACATCTGTCAACTGCACAGTTCTGAGGTACTAGCCCAATGTGTGAGGGGAGAGACAGCTCTTAACTTTAAGCTGTTGAGACTCGGAGATGGAAGTATTTAGAAAGGAAGAGCAGAAGGCTTAGCCCATCAGTATTAATGGACACTGCTGTTCTAACAGATCATAATGTATTCTACATTACGATCATTGCTACATCATACTAGAACTAAGCAGTTCTAATTACACTTACTAAAATTCACAACTCACACCCCACGGGTAGTTATTTCAGGCTGTAGCAAATTAACCACTCAAGAAGGATGCTTTGACTTGCATTCACATTCACTACACAGAATTGTGCTTTGTCACCTTTAGTAAGTAACACAGATCTATGCAACACCAAAATACCCAAAATGCAATCCTGCACTGTAGAGGAGTTTTCTTATAGTATCACCCACATTTTCTGTGATCATCTTACTTGTTTCAGGTTTATACATTACTTAGGGCATTTGAATACCGCCATCATATTTTTTGTCATACCACCATTAGGGAGAGTAGTTTTATATCATTCCTGCTATCAACTTTACTGTAATGCACTTTTATTATAGTATGGGTATCCACATCAAACATCACAAAGTTTCTAACTTGAGGATACTGTTACCTCATATTTTACTGTACTAGTTATGAAGTTGATGTACATCCTATCACTCTGACAGGTTGACAGCAGATTAAGTAGATACCTGAAGTCAAAGGATCAAACGGAACTGGTCAGCTCTCCTTTCCCTGTTTAGTGGGCATTAGCAGGTGTGTAAATGCTGTGTTTGCACTAGTGCCTTAGAGTGAAGTAGTACATGGATAGTAGTCTATGTATAAGAAAATATTGATATGAGGCACATAGTTACGGATGTTGAAAGTGAACACATGGAAGGAAGCACATATTCACCGATGTCATTAAATAAAACATTAAAGGATGTAGGTGACCATAAAAATTCCTGAATCTGATTGCAGTAATTCCGTTTTCTTAGCAAAGGAGGGAAAGAAAAAGCGAGGCAGAGAGACAGAAAGAGGCTGACTGTATCAGAGAAGATGAGAAAAGGATGGGGCATGCCAAATGTACTGTTTCTGAACTTCATGCAAAGGCAGTTTTGAAATGCACATTTTTTTTTATTTTTTGCATGGACTTGTGAAACATTTCAGGTTACATTTCGTTATATTTGATACATTTATTACAGTTTTAAGTATTTCTGTTTCTTGATATTGAAATCAATTCTTAGCTGCATTTGAAATCCAGTTAAATTATAAAGGTAGTATGTATGCCTCTTTCAGCTTCACATATGTTAGTGCAGTGCTGTATTTCTATTACCTCTGATGTTCGTTTTGTTGATTTTTCACTCATCTTGTTGCATGTTTATTTATTTACTTTATCTGAAATGCATGCATTGTTCTTCATTTCCCTGATTATCAAAACCTAAGCAGGCCAGCATGAAAAAATAACTTTTTAATCATTATTTCATGGATATGTGTTTCTCTTTCACTTGCAGACAGCAGTAAATATATGTATTTAGCTTTTATTTTAAAAGTTGTGGTTTTGTATAGTTGTTATCTCTATTATTCTATTCAACTAAGTTTGCACAATTGTACAAGGATCTACAAATCAACAGCATGTGTAGCTAATACTAAACATGCAGGACAGAAGGCATCGCTATGATACATTGCACTGAAAATTAAAATACACAAAACACATATAATGCTTTTATTAGATGAGCTGACTTATGACATGACCATCCCTTGTGCTGAGATGACAAATAAACAGTAGCTAAACAAAGAATAGTTGAAATTAATATCATTATATCACTGAAGGAATCTTTGTTTCATTTTCATAGTGAATTCATTGTCTGGATGATGAACTGCAATTTAGATAGGGTTTCTTCTAATCATCATTTTCACATATGGGCATATTTTTGTCTCACTGTCACATGTGCCCTGCCATTTGATATAACCTGGCAGTGTCAAAATGGAGGAATAGCAGTCTTCAAACCACCAGCCAGACTTGAAGGCAGCAGCGCAGTTGGCAGGAGACAGATCGTTATCTTTATCGCTGGTGCTAAATGCTATGTTATCTACCTTATTCTTCCATGAAGGGGAGCTGAAGCCATCCTCGGCTGTACTTTTCTGGTACGATCCAATTCTGATAGTATAGAATAAAGTGGAATTTTCCAGCTTAAAGTAATCATACTCAGCAAAAGGGAATTTGCCATCAGCTGTGCGGAATACAACACGTAACAAGTACTTATTTTTTTTAGTAAGTTGATGCACAAACTCATTACCAAGCCAGTAGGAATTCCTTGTTTCCCCAAATCCATTTGCATACATTTTAAAGTCCTGGTGGAAGCTAATGTCATTCTCCATTTTGCGTTGAAGTATCAGTGTCCAACCTTTGCTGCTCATGTCGCAGTAAACCTTCTTTCCAGGCATTGTTGGATCAGCGAAGATAGTGTACTCTCCATTAGCAGCTGCGGTGTTGTTCTCATAGATTTCCTGACAGTCAAGATATTCTGAAAGACAAGATATCACAATGGATAATATATATATAGATATATAAGCAGTCATTATAATTGCTTACTGCTTACAGTGGACAATGAATTCAATAATGTTTTAATGTCTAGATACATTGTAGCTTTTTGTTAGTGGTAACTCTATGCTTGCACTTGTAATTATCCTTAAGGTGTGCTTTCATTGTCAAATGTCTCATTAATACAGCAATGCCTTCAGGATGTTCTAACTTGGTCTTTTACAAGGTATAATAGCAATTGTTAGTTGTTGAATTGCCAGGAGTAGGTAATAATTAAATGCTTTGTTTACAAGAGCAACAGCAACTGGTTCTTCAAAGGGCATATTATTGCATGAAACATCTTTTTTAGCCTGATTATTGACTGCAGGAATTTTCTGACCATAACCATGTTCCATGATTTCTCCCTGTCTCTGGGCTACAAGTCCAACTTACCCCTTCACACTGGTGCCACTGTAAGGGTAGGGAATTTCCTGAAACAGAGATCTCACATTTCATGGTCAAAGCAGGGAAGTTGGGGTGGTTTCCATGATGTGTCATCATTAGTGACAGCTGGGAATTTTTGTATGCAATGCCTACAACCCTTCCCTTGTTAGTAAGCAGGCATATGCTGTACCCATTATGCAAAGCCCAGGATGGATGCATCCAGTACCCATTATCCAAAGCCCAAGATGGATGCATCCTTCCACACACTCATGATGCACAGTTGGAGTGCATGCACTCCTTGGAAGGTGTCAATCTCCTGAACTTCTGTGCATATGGCGCATAATTCTGGGTCTTCCCTCATATGGGAGTGCCTGTGTTGGGACCTGGTTAACTCCCTGTCCCAGCCATCTCCACAGATGCCTGGGCTGCTTCCCATACTCAGGTCTTCAGCATTGCAGATGGGACTTTAGCACTGCACCGTAGATGCAGTTTACTGAATGCAACTTCTGCAGGAAAACTGTTTGAAGAATTACTTGCTGCAACAGGCACATTCTTGAATGAGTGAGCACCATCAGTAGTTATGCACACCAGATAAGAGTAAGGAAACCACACAAAAATAGAAAATGGTGCCACAGGTGTCCTAAATTACCTGGCCAACTATTTGTTATTCTTACTCTGGCACTGCTGTTACCTCACAGCAAGAGGTGCTCCCATTCGATTCTTGGCTTGGTTGGGAGTGCCTTCTGTGTGGAGTCTGCATGTCCTCCCCGTGGTTGGGTAGCGTTCGAAAGACATGCGTGCATAAATGGGTGTGCCATTGTTGAAGGCTGGGCATCAAGCTGGCACCTCAGCGTTTCGTAAAAATCTACTGCCAATCATTAGCGGACCGGAGTTCCGCTGTGGCGACCCCTTACCGGGAAAAAGCCGAAAGACAAACAACAACTCTGGCACTGCTACAGTCTGAAGTACACAAAAGTTGTGAAATACTAAGGACCACTATCCTCCTGGTGATACGCTGTAAGATAGCTGCATCTCCTGAGATTTGTTTTCAGTTTTTCTAGTTTTTGTCAGCAGACAGCAGATTTGCCATTCTGTGTTTGTCCATCACAGACTTATCAGGCTAGTAGAAATCACTTTCCTGAGTTTCAACAGATTGCACCACTATAAATTAGGAGGATATTTCCTTTCAGTCATCACTAATAAGGGGAGCAACTGTCAAATGATACAATCCTGAACTGGCCATATTTTCTAGTCTGTAAATATGGCTTTAATGCGTAAATGCTATTTTATATGTTTTCATATAAAGACAAGGTAGTGTTAAAGATGGTTTCAGTATAAGTCGCAACAAAAATAATAAATGGCTATTAATTTGTTTTGCTTTTTCTATATACCTATTAAATGGGTAAACTGACTAGATAGATACAGCTCTTTCTAGGGCTAACCCAGCAATATCAAGTAATTGCTCAAATTCATGCATTATGTAAGTGAAGATTGACAGAATAAAACCTGGGATTATAAGATGAATTTATTAGGTCGTAGCTTTAAACTTCTACACTGAACTGTGAAACAGATGGTCATCATTTGGCAAAATGTGCACCATAACAATATAGTGACATTGTTACAGATGTTTAGTATACCAAGATCTTTCTCTAACACAGCTGTGTGATGTGTAACCAGCCATACAATAAACACTTCTGTATACTACCTTTATCTGCTTGAGAAGGCTTGTGTCCATCAATATTAAGAAGCAGATCATTTTGGTTTGACCAGTTCATAGACAAGATATCATTTTTTTTTCAGGATGACAGCTCCATAATCCTTAATAACAGCTGCCACACTTCTTTAATGCAAATATCTGCAATGTATTACCTGTGAAATAAATGGGTCTATATCACTTTATTGAACGGCTATTATTTTGTCGAACCCTTATTTGTTAAAGCCACTCTTAATTGAATGGCAGATTTTAACTAGAGCTAATCAGCAGTTGGCCACCATCTGAAATTTGCTCTTTTCCCCACTGTAGTGTGATCTCAAAGTTGGTATATTTAGTTAGGGGTGTGTGTGGGGGGGTACAGCTCCCCTACCATGGTGGGTTTTAAGTTTTATGTTTTTTTTTTTTTTTGTGGTAGCTTGGTTGGCCAACCTCTGATTTGCCCTACATAAAATTTGCCTTGTCAATGAAGAGTGACTTTGACAAATAGGGTTCAATGAATGGCTATCCACTGAATAGCTGTTCGATAAAGTGATATAGACCCAATATAAACAGTACATCTGTTCAAATGCATATATGGACATATGTAAATGATGGTAGGTAAGGATTGTAGTACATTTGGTTGACCCACTTGTGGAACTAGTGTCCTCACAGCTAACCTCTACTTCTCCTCAAATATCAGTTACCCCATCAGTGCTTCCAGACAAAGTATAACATACATATACTGTGCTGGAAGAAATCTCTTTTCTTATTCAAATCAGTCTGTGAGCCTGGATTTGTAAATTATGTCTCCCCATTCTATATATTTCCTCTGCAAATACAGTTAATTCCTTTTTATGTAAAATTCTGCATAGCCACTAACAGCCTAGCAGTCCTTCGGTATATAGACATTCAGGTCCTTCATCCTGTCCCAGTAAGCAGGATTGATCTGATTATTAGTAGCCCTTTTCGCTGTACTCCCAGCTGAGCATCCCATTATACCTCCATAGCAAAAGCTTCTAAAACTGCACACAATGCTTCAATGCTTCAGGTAAGCTTTAACCTAAGCCAGGGAATAATAGTAAGGTACCTCATGCTGCCTACAATCTTCCCATTTGCAATGCATCCCAACTCAGTGCTGCTGCTACCAGCTCAATTCTTTCCCAGTGCAGTGAGTGCCTACTCATGGAAGAAATCAGAATGGCTGCATCTTGTACTGACATCAGTAGTGCAATGTGACATCTGGGGTTGGGGTGGGGGGATGGAGGTAAGCAAATATCCACAGTGTGGCACATAAGTGGATGGGCACATATGTTTCCTGTACTAAATGGACTGCACGTTATGCAGTAGGAAGATAGGATAGAAGGAGGGAAGTAGGAAAAGACAGTTAGAGAAAGACCTTAACTCTGCAGTATAATATGACAACGTTCAGGGTCTGCTATCAAGCGTTCAGACTTGAAGTAGCATACAAGGGGGCAACCAGTTAATGGTTCACCTGAGGCTTGAGGTTAGCAGAGGGAAAATAAACATAAAAAAAGAAAACTCAGATTTTTCCACAGCATTTTCAGCACCCCAGCCAACTCTGCTCAGGTTATAAAGTGCAGCTCTTCTTGTGACCAATATACATAAGATTTTACTGTTAACATTTCAGATTCACTGTCATTTGCATACCATTTGTCTCCTTTCCTGTGACATCTTAACTTGAAATCATCTTTGTTTCCCACAGCCTTCCTTTGTTTGTAGAGATAACTAAGCTGCTCTGTACTGAGGAATATTTAATATAGCAACAATGAATAAAATAGCCCCTGAACGGACTCCCGTGAAACCCCATTAGTCACTGTCCTTATTAGAACTGCCTTTTCACTGATACACTTAGTTCCCCCACTGAGTCACTCCTTATCCCTGATTTCTCATTTTACTTCATTACTTAAGGAAAATACTTTTGTGTCCATGAGGCACCTTAATTAAACACTTCCAGTTCTTAATATCCAGGACTAGTGCAAACACTGAGTTATCTTTCCCAAACTCTGGTATTACTTAGTCAATGTAATGCAAAAGCTTAACCCTGGTTTATCCTCACTAAATCCATGCCTATTGCTATTCAATTCCTTTACTGGATGTTCATATCATCTTTGCCCAACAGATGTCAAACTCACTGGAACATAATTACCTGGGTCCCTTTTTATGGTACCCCCTTAGGAGATGATCCACCTTTACTATCTTCTAGTCATAGCTCCTTTCCCATACTGTAACAATTCGATCTGTAATCAGTACATTAAAGATGGCTGATTCAAAACAGAATCCTGGGATTTGCAGGAGTTTAAATATTTTTATGAAGAAAAGGTACCCAACTTCTATGGTGTAGATTAAGCAAGAAACCCACATTGATTTAAACAGATGTTTTACTGTGTGAGTCAGCATTAAATTCAAAGTATCAGAAGTACAGACATTAGCATACATTAAAGAGCAATTATGCAGAAATTTTCAGTGCTTTTAAATTTTGGCAGGGATAAAATTAATACGGCCTACAGCATTAATATTTTTCATTATGCGGTTTTGCAGCTGCCTTTAGAAATGCTGGTGCACAATACTTGTGTTATTTTGTGAAGACACGCAGAGTGCGAAACTGCGTAAATAATGCATGACAGGTAGTACAGGCTCAGCTGCATGAGTAATGTATGACAAGTAGTCATCTGTCATGTGTGATGTCATTCCACTCACAACTTTTATTTTAAGAATGATGTAACACTACCCACTGCACAGCATCAAACAATATTTCCCCAAGCTATTAATCATCTGTTATGTCATACCACACACATATTTTACATGTAAGAGTGATGTAACACCACCCACTTCATAGCAAAATGCAGTATGTCCCAAACCAGCTATCATCTGTGATGCCATACCACACAGACCTTACATCAAAGAATAATGTAACATTACTCACTGCACAGCATCAAATGATCTTCCCTAATCCATTTGTCATCTGTGATGTGATTTTAAGCATTGCTGTTAAACTCAGATTTGTGTACCTGTGATCCATGAAGCTTATATGCTTAGCTATGGGTTGAGTGGGGAAAGAATCAATTTACTTTGGGACCTCTTCAAAAGATAGACATATTTAATGACTATCCAATGACATCATATGATTCTGTCATGCTGTATTATTCTGTATTTATGCATCAGCTCCTGCTTGAAATTATGGCTGAAAACTGAGTAAGGACATGTTGACCAAAACATTGATACTATGTTGCTGTTTGTTGCTAAACTGATGGTAGATTCTGCTGGCATACTGGTGAGTAATACTAGGCACTGTCCTCTCTGTACTGCGGCATAATTAGTTGCTTAACAGAGGGAATTTGATACTACATGTACTGTACATCTAACCTCTTACCTCTTCTATTTTAAGAAATCAGGACAAGGCCACAAATTATGGGGAGACAAAGGCCTGAAAATAAGGACAGATTTTAAATATTGCCTTTATAAACTTAAAAAAAAAATTGCTAGAGTAACATAACATATTTTGTATTAGCGTGCATTTTCTGAATAATGAAGTCTTAAATTCATATCTTCTTCTTTCGGCTTTTCCTGGTTAGGGGTCGCCACAGTTGATCACCTGTCCGCTCATGATTGGCAGTGGAGTTTTACAGTGTCGTGTTGCCAGCCCAGCACCCAACCTTCCACAGAAGGCACATACATGCACACACTCATGCCTAGGGCAAATTTAGAGTGTCCAATCCACCTACAGCATGTCTTTGGGATGTGGGAGGAAACTGGAGCACCCAGAGGAAACCCACACGACCACAGGGAGGACATGTAGACTCTGCACAGAAGGCACCCCAGCCGAGAATAGAATCGGAGAACCTCTTGCTGTGAGGTGGCAACCGCTAACTGCTGCACCACCGTGGCTGCCTGAAGTCTGAAATTCAAATCTATGTCTTTATTTAGTGATTTCAGTTCTCGATGATTTAACACAAAACCACAAATTATATGAGGAACGGAGCAAAAATATGAGGCAAAAATCTGGACATTCTGTGAAAATGTGGGCATTTGAGAGGTATACGTCTTACACTAACTGACTAGTAATATTAGTAATTGTAGGATTGTTAGCTGTGCATACCAACACCTACACGTCTCTAGGAACTGATGCAACAGCTGTGTATCTGGTGATCAATCTACTTAGATGCTCTTCATTGTGCATGTAAAAGTTACCAGTTACTGCTACTAAGACACTATGACTGGGACACATAGCGATGCACAGCTGACATGAGAAAGGCTTGTGCTGCATATTGGAGGTGCACTGTAGTGTAAAGCAGACACAAATACACAGGTGCCAGCAGTCTGCATGGCTCAGCAGCTAGCTGTACTCTTGCAATAAAGCTGGAGCAAGGCTAAAAATCGGCAAGACAACCAAAGCAGAGTGGGTAGTGAGCTGCTGAGCTGCACTGCCTTTTATTTTTGCTTTAACTTTTATCGCGTCTGACATAGCTGACAGAGCTGACTTCCTCTCTAAACTAGCAAACTGAAATTATTCCTCCAATATTCCTTTTTTGTTTAAAGTCACTTATTTCCAAATCTTAAATTTCATTTATCTTTACAATGTTTGATTTCATCCTTTTTATTCTCTGCTCAACGCTTCTAAGTGACAGGTGATCCTTGTAAAAGGTTGTCAGGGTATGTTACTGACAACATGTCTATGACCATCACATCCACATTATAGTGAGGCTTCTAAGTGACAGGTGATCCTCGTAAAAGGTTGTCAGGGTATGTTACTGACAACATGTCTATGACCATCACATCCACATTATAGTGAGGCTTCTAAGTGACAGGTGATCCTTGTAAAAGGTTGTCAGGGTATGTTACTGACAACATGTCTATGACCATCACATCCACATTATAGTGAGGCTTCTAAGTGACAGGTGATCCTTGTAAAAGGTTGTCAAGGTATGTTACTGACAACATGTCTATGACCATCATATCCACATTATAGTGAGGCTTCTAAGTGACAGGTGATCCTCGTAAAAGGTTGTCAAGGTATGTTACTGACAACATGTCTATGACCATCACATCCACATTATAGTGAGGCTTCTAAGTGACAGGTGATCCTTGTAAAAGGTTGTCAGGGTATGTTACTGACAACATGTCTTTGACCATCACATCCACATTATAGTGAGGCTTCTAAGTGACAGGTGATCCTTGTAAAAGGTTGTCAAGGTATGTTACTGACAACATGTCTATGACCATCACATCCACATTATAGTGAGGCTTCTAAGTGACAGGTGATCCTCGTAAAAGGTTGTCAAGGTATGTTACTGACAACATGTCTATGACCATCACATCCACATTATAGTGAGGCTTCTAAGTGACAGGTGATCCTTGTAAAAGGTTGTCAGGGTATGTTACTGACAACATGTCTATGACCATCACATCCACATTATAGTGAGGCTTCTAAGTGACAGGTGATCCTCGTAAAAGGTTGTCAAGGTATGTTACTGACAACATGTCTATGACCATCACATCCACATTATAGTGAGGCTTCTAAGTGACAGGTGATCCTTGTAAAAGGTTGTCAGGGTATGTTACTGACAACATGTCTATGACCATCACATCCACATTATAGTGATGTTAAATATTTTTTGTTGTCAGATTTCATCATTTACTTGAATTCCCATATCTAAAATCACACCTTCCTATAAGGTACTATACGGTGGACAGGCTATCTGTTTGCTACTGTTCTTTGCATCACCATATTTAATTTTGGTATCTTCCACTTGATGTAACACCAGTCATCCACTCACTGAATGCATTTCATTCATTCATTACTGACTGTACTTTGCATACTGTAGATGCACATTAGGTAGACAATGTAGTGTATGTTATGATGTGCCAGTTCTGTCCACTTTCCGCATTATTATGCCCTGTCATCACTGGTTCATCACTCCTCTCCTCTCCTCTCCATCAGTGCATACCTGATTATATGCTACTTGATGTTCCTTTGCTCTAATAAATGTCTTCAGATATCTAAATAACTGTTTGCCATCAAAGATTGCTGTACAAATGCCTAGGGGTATGCCATTAAAATTTCTATACAGGTAGAAAAGCAAATGCTACATTAAGAATGAGAGACTTTTCTACATTTTGTTTTAATACACTTTCTTAACTTATTGCAATAACATGGTTTTATCTGTTAGCAAGTAGGTGACATCTTACTTGGTTCAATTCCCTTTTCTCCAGCAAAGTAACTTATGCCTTTGGCTTGTTTGTTAAGTTCTTTCTTTAAATTTTCCAGCAGGTTTTTAGGAACACTTTTCTTGTCTGCCAGAGGCGATTGCTCGTTAGCTTCTGAAATGTCCAGAACTGCAGACAGGGCAATAAAACACAGAAGCAGCAAAGCCTTCATGTTTCGTAAGATGTTGTTCTGTAAAAGACACAGAGTATGTCATAGATTTTTAAAAGTATGTAAAGAATTTCAGTTATTTTAAGGTATGGCTATCTTTTCTTTGAAGCACATCTCCTACATGACTATCAAGTTATTCTGCAATGACTTATACTCCACATTATTCTAACATCGGATTTATATGTTACACACACAGCACCAAATAGGAAAAAATGGACTGGATGTGTTAAAAAAGTAAAACACAAGAAACAAATAAAATATAAAGTACACTGCCACTGATACAAACATGCTTACCGGGTTGCCAGTAGAATGGGTAACAAAACTTCATCTTTTCTGGCTGGGAGAGAGAGCTGAATACTAGTAATCATTAACAATTAACAGCCTTGCATGTTTTATTTCCTCATTATGTTAACCAAGTCATATTATGGACTCAGATGAGATGTCCAGTTTGGCAGATGATCCGACAGGGCAAGGCAGTTCATTGATTTGTTAAAAGTAAAACACTATGCAAGTAGGAGCTAATGGATTTTAATCTCATACAAATCCAGGTTTGCAGCCCTGCACCTTTATTAGTGTTTATGAGAAAAGCAGAGAGCGAGGGGCACAGAGAGAGAGAGAGAGAGAGAGAGAGAGGAGAATGTGTGTGTACGTTTTATGCAAATTATAAGCTTAACATTTACTTTATCTCTCCACTACTCATGTTATGTGTTTGAATTATTTCCGTTTTTAATAAGTTCTACTGTTAACAAACAACATTTGCACAAACAAAATTAAATATGCACAATGAGTCAGAATAAGAAAAATGTTTAAACACTCACCTGTCACAGAGAATGCTGTGGGCAACTGTTTGGATGTATAGCCTAGCAAAGTTATATAGTATTTGAACAAAGACCCTCCCAAAATGGCAAAGGGAGTGTGAGATTTCCAGGAATTCTGACATGCAGCACAAATACAATATTCTAGAACAGATGGAGAACAGTAAGTCAGTATTCAAATTAGTTTATCAGGAGTAAAATGGATGGCTGATAAGGCATAGCAAAAATAGCATAGATCTGGCTTATCATGAAATGAAGATTCCTTTCATAAAAGGTGAAGTGAAAAAGATATATTATTTCTTTGACATACCAGATCAGTTCGGGAAGAGATGTGCTGGAAGAAAGGCTTCATTATTTTTGTGCAGATCTAGTAGGAACATAAAGCAGACAAATTCTATGAAAAGGAGGTCAAAAAGAATGTTCCAGGAAAATATGCATGGTGTAAACATATCTATCAGTTAGTCCACACGCGGTGTTTATTCAGTATGATTTTAAAGTCACATGGACTATATTAGAGATAGCTGAGCAAATGTAATTTCAGTACAGTGACAGCAATTTATACGAGGTGTTTAGGGGTGCAAGAGCTGGCCATCACACAGAGGGGCTTGGCTTTTTGAAAACGTAGAAATAGCCACATTACTAGCCTAGAACAGACTCAAATTCCATTTTATTAGATGAGCATCTCAATTACATTCAGCACAGCAGTGGCATGAAAAGCCAGACATAATTAAATGCATGTTATCTTCACTTTCAATTCTAGGCCAGGATTCATATAAGGAACTTGGAGTCACTCGTGTGTCAAAAGGTGAAAGCCATGTAACATGGCTAAGACGTAATTCATATATGTACTCCAGTTGAGAGTCATCAGCTCTCTTACACTCCTGCTCTTCATCACTCAGGAGCATTTCATGTCTTACTATGAAAAAATGACTCTCAGAGCTTAAGTCAATCTCCCAAGCTAATGCAAATGGAAAAGATTGCTTGCTCTCTGGATCTTTTACCAGGAAATCCTTGGTCATATATTGGCTCTCAAAGGAAATTCCAAACAATTAACTTAAATTTCACCTTAATTTATATATTTTAGAGAAAACTGTGATGCTGTTTGTGGGTCACCCAGCAAACTTATATTACCACCCTTTTTATGTGGAGTGCTGGTTCAGTTCCTGTCACTGACATCTGTTATAAGATCATTCATTACACAGTTACAGCTTGCAAGGATACAGAGTTTTATTTTGTTTTTGAATCTGTGGCATGGTGTGTGGTGCAGAAACAATGCAACAGTATGGTTGATGGTTGGTTCTTAAAATCACTTTTCTAATATGGTGTGTGTGTGTGTGTGTGTGTGTGTGTGTGTGTGTGTGTGTGTGTGTGTGTGTGTGTGTGTGTGTGTGTGTGTGTGCATGCGTGTGTACACACACTTGTATGGTCAAGCAGTTTTTCATCAACTTGGGACATTTCAAACATAGTACATCAAGTCCTAATTTGTAGAAGAAGTGAGGAGATCTAGCTGTATTGCCCTCTTGAACCCATATTAAAGACCATTCTTAGATTTGCTGAGTCAGGCTTCAAGGGATTGTGCAGTTCAACAAAAAGAATGTTCATCTAGTCCTGTGCCATTAGCCCTAATGCCGACCCTACACAATATCTTATGAAAAACTTTTTCTCTAACAGCATCTGTATTCCAACAAAATATGAACATACTGTTAGGTTTTAGATTTTTTATTTAATGATTAGAAAAGGAGGTCTGTTACTTTTCTTTCCTTTGTTGATCTTTGTAAGTCTGAGATTCATTAATTTTAATGTTTATTTTTTATGACTTTTTCAAAACTAGTGGCTATAATCATACTAAGTGCATGTGTGCTTATCTGCTTGTCTCTCTCTCTCTCTCTCTCTCTCGCTATATGTATATATATATATATATATATATATATATATATATATATATATATATATATATCGATACATACATGCGCAAAGAAATATGTATAGTATATGTTTATTTTCTGAAACATTTCTTTCCTCAAATAAAATAAAGTTGTCATGTTATCAAAAGTCACAATATCTCACATGCCAGTATTTACTTCTGTGCAAGATCCTGGCACACTGCGGCCTGAGGAATTTTCCCTTTCCCCAGTGTAGTGCAATCTCAGGTATGGTATATACATAATCAGTAGGGGTTGTTGGGGCTATAGAGCGGCTTGCCTCCCTACAAAAACATAGAATAATTTGGGTTTTTTTTTTTTTGATAGTTTAATGTTTGGACATTTAAGCTCTATAAATTGTAGTTTAAAAGCAACATCCACATATACATACATATATATATATATATATATATATATAGAGAGAGAGAGAGAGAGAGAGAGAGAGGGGCAGAATGAGAATGACAATTTGTTTCCCCACGAAATATGTATAAAATATAGTTTAAAAAAAAAAATAAATATATATATATATATATATATATATATATATATATATATATATATATATATATATATATATATATATATATATATATATATATATATATATATATATAAAATACTATTGTGAAAGATATTGTTGCTACTGTTTAAACTGCAATGACTATTATGCTTTGCTCTTTAAGGGAAAATACTTACTTTGTGGGAGATAGCCTTCCTCAGGATATTTCAGCCTTCATGTGCAACTCTAGGCTATTTAAGAGAAAATGAAAGGAATAAGTCACATGAGGTAGTTAAGAAAAAAAACAAGGTTTCAACAGCATCTGGAATCTGGGCTCATGAGTGGAAACTGGAGTATCATCTCTAAAGCAGAACAGTCAGAGGCTTGGTGATCTTTATGTTAGACATGGAAATAAGGGGTGTCGTTGGTTTTGTTTTGTATTAAGCACCAAAGGTACCATAATATTCTTTTAAAATGAAATGAGAATACACTGAACCCTACATTTGTGCTAAAGAAAGCTTGAGTGAGTGGAGTAAAATTACATGAGACTTTTAATTGTGTATGAACTTAAAAGACTTTCACATTCTACAAAACTGTCAAGACCTTCTTATTATCATCATTGGGAAAAGTTAGCCCAGAGTATTATTTTATGATAATAAAGCTTTTTTAAGTGTAATATTTTTAAAATTACATCATATCTTAGCTCTAGATATGTAGACATATATTTATGTATGCTTTTGCAACACTACATTACCCTGACTGACATACATTCATGGAAACAATGAATATGCCTATATTCTGTCACACTTGTAAAGAAACAACTTTGTTAAATGAAATTTATCAGTAGCCTATGCATTTATACAATACTTTTTTTGGATGACCAGCAAAGAATATTATCGACCTTTTTATTTTATACTATAGATAATCAGACACAATTACTCATCTGTGAGGTTCTGTTTGTAACATTCAATAGTCTTTCGTGTGTGAGTTTTGACTGTCAGTTGATCCATCAAAGTCACTCTCTGGCAAAATATCAAAACTTGGAACAAAGTCAAGATCACTTTCTTCACTACCACCAACACCATGACAAAGTGTCAGAAATGGATAGTACCTGGTGATAATTTGTTCCTTATGCATTTCTTTTATGTGGCAGGGGTCTAGACTGAATAAATTGTCACACATATTTCCTGCTTATTTTTAATCAACCCGATCTGTCCTGGGTAAAATAAATATTCCTTGGTCCTTTTTCTGGTATCAGCATATTATCTTATTTTGTCCTGTTGCTTATGGTTTCTTCTTCTTCTAACTTCTTTATATAGTCTTTCCCTGGACCTGGTCCCAAAGGTATCTTAATCCTTTGTGTGTGTTTAAATAACAGATAGGATGATATGTCCTTAATAGTGGGATGTAATGAATTTCTGGAGGCTTTCAGTGTGCTCTTTAATTGATTCTAATCTATAGTCTTAGATTTGGCAATCCTTACCTCTTTGTGAAGAGTATATATGAGACATTCGACTAACACAATGGCTTCTGGACAAAATGGAATCAACTTTTTTATGTGCAATACATTAGCACACACAAACACAGAATGGGAAAAGGTAGAATTGTGGTATGTGCTATCACGGAGATACTGTTCAAAGACCTGTTCAACATTCCATGTGGGTAAGAAGCCCATCTTGAAATTTATAAACACCTGGTTATGAATCTTTCCACTTAGTTTGACCTACTAAGCATCCACTTTTCAGAAAGCAGTCTTTTAAATGTAGTTACAGCAAAAAAGAAGCCCTACACATCCAGGTTACAAAAGGCACCATAAACTACAATTTTGTAATATCTTATTGCACTTTTCCATGATTGCTTCCCTGATGAACTTATACACCTTCCCATGTCAAAAAATACTTTTCATCTTGGTGGCCTAAAGTATCTGTATACAGAGTGGGAACACTATGTTTAAGGCAATTATCAGGTGCAAAACTAGTAGACATAAACATTAACAATGTCTAAAAATAGTAAAAATTTTGACAAGGTACAAAAAACAAACAAAAGACTTTCACATTCTACAAAACTGTCAAGACCTTCTGATTATCGTCATTGGGAAAAGTTAGCCCAGACTATTATTTTATGATAATAAAGCTTTTTTAAGTGCAATATGTTTAAAACTACATCATATCTTAGCTCTAGATATGTAGACATATATTTCTGTATGCTTTTGAAACACTACATTACCCTGACTGTCTTATCACCTCTGGTAAGGTAATTCTTATTTCATGTCCCTTTTTCTGTGATTAGAGTGCTTTTACCTAACTCATACATACCAAGCCAAACCTTATAAATGCCAGTTTTATGGACTTTACAAATAGCAGCTATTGTGTGCTGAGCAATCACCTTGCACAAATCAGCTGAGACCATATAGCAGCTTCCCCTTGCAAACTACTGGTGAATTGTTCATTGCCCTGTGCAACACTTTAAAAAACTTTATTGATAAATTCATCCCAAGGAGATATTATGTATAGTGGAAAATTCTGCAGCAAATTTTAAAGGTACTTTTCCAAAATTAAATTGTTCAACATAAAGGATAGTGCATATAAGGTTTTCAGACTTTATCCAAAACAACACAACACTACTCAGGTAAACTCCATCCAAAGAGACTCATTAAAACGCGTCTATATCACTTTATCAAAATTTTACTACATCGAATCAATAAAAGTCAGACTTTATTGATGAAAGTAGTAAAATATCGAATAATGTAAAAAAAAATCAATTAAAAAAACTAATTAGCATATGCAGGGGGGCAAGCCCCCCTGCACCCCCCACATGGGGGGGCTGCACCCCACACCCCCCCACTTAAATATATCAACTCCGAGACCACACTACACTGAGGTAAATGGAAATCTCCCCTTACGGAGATTTCCGTTTACCTGCGCGATGTTCTGAACTTTCGACATTGTCATGCTGACAATATCGTATTCGATATTGTCAGCTTACGACAACGTGAACTAGACCCATTAAAACAATAAACACTTCTTTTGAGATGGAACTTAATAAGGCCTTCTACACTCAAATACAGAAAATGAAGAAAAAGGAACAAGAATATATTGTACTATAACTGAATCTTATTGCCAAAGCAGTACACACAGATATAATTAACACATTATAATACATTCCTGGAGCAATTTTCAAGTCACAGATGGGAGCCCATCCACTAATTTTATATAGAATATAATTCCACCTTAAGTTACTTCTGAAATAGTCACCTATGCTGTCTGTAAGGTCCAATCCAACAGATCCATCGGATTATACGAGATACCAGCAAACCTAAATTTTGTAGTAAAAATTGTCAAATATATCTCTTCACAAACATTTCTTATAGAGCAGTGAAAATGTATATTTCCAAGATTTCCGAATGCAGGCTATTGTAGTCTGACTCTGCAAGAGTGGTCCTTCCTTAGATCCACATAATTACAAACCAAATCAGCTCCATAAGCATACCGTGCAAGATAATGGAGAGACTTATCATGGAATATATTCAAGTAGACACAAGAAATCTTCTTCTCTAGTACTGAACTCAGTATGTTTTTGTCAAAGGTAGCTCTTGTATGCTTCAGCTTGTAAATGTTTTTAAGTGTGTGAATGCCACCTTGGATGAAATTTTCTGTATCACCCTCTCACACACACACACACACTTTCTCCATTTCTGTCTCTCTGTACAGTCCTCCTTGATCTGGCTACGGCACTCAACACTTTAACCCATGAAAGAATCATATACAAACTCATGCAGCTAAAGGTATATGAAATCATAATAACTTGGGTCTACAAATGGCTTCCAGGTCATAAATAGAATGCAAGAACAGAAGCATTCCTATCCCCACTATTCACTCTCACAAGCAGAGTCCTTTAAAGCAGTCTCTTAGGGTCCCTCTTTTTTGGCATATTTTCTCAGACATCAAAACTGACTCCAATGTCTATCCCACCAAATATGCAGATAAGTGCAAACTTCTGAACATTGCTCTTAACCCCATATACACCACCACCCTTCTAACAGCATTCAACATAACAAACAAATGATTATGTGTAAATAGCTTTGCCTTTAGTGTACAATATGTATCCTTTTGGTGTTTGCAATGGTCTTCCAGCTTTATATACTACTGACAGGCAACAAATAAAACTTGACAAAATAACAAAAGACATTGGTGTCCTTGCAGTTGATGACCTTTCATTTGATATTTTATATAGATGCCACCATCTGCCAAGTAAATTATGTTACCCAACTGATTCCCCTGTGTCACTGTGAGGTGAAGAGCCATGGAAGGAAGGTCCCTGGCTCCTATTTACTGGTGTCAGGCCACTTGTAGAATGCTGCACCCATTTTATCAGGTATCCAAAAACCACTGCCCATGGAGGTGGTACAAGGTTCCACACAAACTATAATAAATGGCTTCAAAGCTTGTATTGTAGCAAAGATTATAACTACTTTCTATTTTTCTCTATTTCTTATCTTCTTTCTTTGCCTGACATGCATAACATAACATACGTTATACCATGACAAGTGATTACTTTATACACCTCAACTACTGTGGAAAAACTCCCCCTCTTAATTAAATGCAGACTTTAAATTCATACTTTAAGAAGGAATTGGATTTCTACATGGATTCCTGCAAGCTCCAACATGGGAACCTGGACATCAAGCTCCTTGATGGCCAATAAGCCTTGAACTTGTTCACTGAACCAATGAGCCTATGACCGTTGTCATTCTTCACCCTCTGTGGTATGCCAAATGTAGAAAATAATTTGTTGAGACCAGGTATTGTTAGATGTCAAAAATACTAGTTTTATCATTAAGATCTCCCGGTAATCATCAATAACAAGAAACAGTCTTTATTATATACTGCCCCATGAAAGCCATTGCTCAGATCATCTCTTGTTCTTTTAGAACTTCAGATATTTGGTTTCTTTGTAAGGACTGCAATCCCTCCTTACATGAATTTAGTGTATATATCATGTATTCAGACTTGCTGAATCTGCGAACATCTCCATTCTTGTCAGAAACCATATAATATCTAGATAAATTCCCTGTGACCCACAAACCAAACTTACTTAATTCTAACTAACCCTAAACAAAACAAATAATATTTTTTTCATGTCCCCACAAAACAGGAGAAATTCCTAAGTGTGCTCACAGAACAATCTGTAACAACAGATATTTTATGAAATGACAATATCAGTCAGTCTGAACTTAAAAACATAAATACAAAATATGTTGAAATTCTAAATCATAAAGTTTCAATAAACCTGGAAAAACTTAAACTTCAGACATATTCAGTAAACACTTTAAGCCTGGATAAACTTGTTCTTAGATCAAAGAAAATTAATAAACTAAATCATATCAGAGAAATTATAACATATATAAATAATAAAAAATAAAGAATATATATTAAAGGAATTATTGAGGGCTATAAATTATTTTATGAAAATATAAATAATAAATACAAATACTCTAAATAATGATGATAGAGTTAAAACTTTTCTAAGGGCAAATACAAACAATAAAATAAGAAGTAAAAAATTTAAAAAAATGATAGACCATTCACTTTAACAGAAATAAAAGATCAAATAAAAGAGTTAAAAAAATAATAATGTGCCAGGCTTAGATGGTCTTATACCAGAACTATATATAATACTACTGGATGATGCAGTTAATTTATTAGCTAAGATCTACAGAAAAATAAAAACAACTGCTGAAGTCCCCCATCATAAAAATATTCCCTTATATCACCTATTTTAAAACAAGATAATGATCCTACAAAGTGTTCAGCATACAGACCCATTTCACTTTTAAATGAGGACTGTAACTTGTTCATGTTCATTTTGGCTAACAGATTGAACCCACTTATACCTAAACTAATTAGCAATGATCAAACTAGGTTTATTTTAAATAGACAAGTACAAGATAATATAGCAAGAATACATGTATTAATAGAATATACAAATAAAAATAAAAAAATAACTTTCTATCATTAGTCTTGATTTAGATAAGGATTTTGACTCAGTTAATTGGTCATACCTGTTTAAAACATTTAAAGTCTATAATTTCTCACCCAAACTAATTGCATTAATTTCTAAGTTATACAATAACTCTTGTGCTTATGTTAAATGTTTTTTTTTCTAATTCCTTTAAATTACAAAAAGGCACAAAACAAGCTGTGCATTATCACCATTACTTTTTGCATTAGCTATAGAACTCATTGCTAATGGCATTAGATCCAACAAGAACACTAATGGTATCAGAATAAAAGAATATTTTGAACTAAAGATTCAACTCTTTGCTGATGATATTTTATTAACAATAGGAAATATAAAAAAAATTGTTA
The DNA here is from genome assembly GCF_019279795.1 of Protopterus annectens. Classification (NCBI taxonomy): domain Eukaryota; kingdom Metazoa; phylum Chordata; order Ceratodontiformes; family Protopteridae; genus Protopterus; species Protopterus annectens. The sequence continues at coordinate 103,502,899 of NC_056733.1, read as the reverse complement.
GAACATATAATTTGTACTATGAGTCAGTTTGAATAAATCTTGAACTTAAGATTTAATCATAATAAAACAATTACATTAATTGATAAAAATGAAAAAAAAAATCATAGAAAAATAGTCTAACTTCAAATGGAATAGCAATCAAATGAAATACCTTGGTATAACTATTATGCCTAATAGTAAAGAAATGATACAAACAAACTTTCAACTGGTTGTTGATAAACTTTTAAGTTTAGTCACAAATTGGAACAGATTCTTCTTTACTCTTTTTTTAAATTTCTCCATCCTTTTGGGTTTCTAATATCATAATGGGAATGGACCCCATTCCTAAGTCAAAGTACAATTAAAGTTCATGAAATTAATATTGTTTCACTCTCTGATGTCAGTCAGTAGTGCCCTTTGCAGCACCTGCAATGTGCCCAGTAATGACTCCTTCTGCCATTCATATGGGGGTAACATGTATTGGTAACATATCTAAATATGATTGTAGACTCTTCTTTATAAGACCTGTTGCTCCTACTACTATTGGAACTGTCTGGGTAACATTCTTTCACATTACTCTTGTTTCTGCCTGCAAATCCTAATATTTTATGACTTTGTGTCTCTCCGTATGAAGGACACTGTAGTAATTGGGTGTGGCGATTTCAATGATCAGTGCTACTTTTGTCTTCTTTTCCTGAACCACTATATCTGTTTTTTTAGCATCTGAATTTTGAACTGTTATTAATGGATGATCCCATGTGATGTAGACTTCTTCATCTTCTATGATGCTTTGTGGCTCATGATTCCAGTGTTTTCCAGCCACTTCAATACCATAATGTTTGCACAATCCCCAGTGCAACAGTCTTGACACATTATTATGCCTTTCACTATACAGTCCTTCGGCCATTAGTATGTTGCAACCAGCAATGAGGTGTGCAACTGTTTCCAATTGGTTTTGCAAAACCTACATTAGTCTGTTTCTCCCACATGTTCAATAGACTTTGTAAACCAATGTGTATGCAGCCCACTATCTTTGGCTGCCAATGTTAACCTTTCATCTCTTGGTTTAAATTCACCTCTCCTTAACCATTCCTGAGCTCATTCCTGAACAACATGAGGTTCTGCCAGAAGTTTTCTATACTTGCTACTGCATTTATGCATTTTCCACATTTCTTGCCTTCTCATCTGTTCCTTAGCCTTTCTTTCATTTTTTGGCACATTCAGTTGCTGCCTGATTTTTATCTACTTCTGGTTTAATTTCCATTCCTGCTTGATGCCAATATGCTTCTGCTAGATTAAGCAGAGAAGTCTTCTTAGATTTGGTCTCCTTGTGTTTCAAAACTTTCACTACATTTGGGTCATGTGAGGTCAGCAGATATGTATGGAGTCCCACAAATGCAGATCTATACATGTAATCAATTTCAAAAATGCCCATACCTCCTTTGGAATGGGGAATATATAATCCTGCTATACACTGATTTTTATAAATCATTTGGTGAGCATGAAACATCCTTCTTGTTTTCATATCTAATCTATCCAACACATTTAGGGGCCAGTCAATCACTCCAAAACTATAAGTTAGGACAAGAAGAGCAAATTGGTTTATAGCTTGAATTTTGTTTCCATATGTCAATGCTGTTTTCAGGATTAATTTAAGCCTTCTAAAGTCTTCCTTACTAGGTTTTATTCACATTTCTTCATGTTTCATTGTTGATCCTTCATCAGTTCCCAAACATTTATACAGTCCCTCTTGATCAAGTTCTTTTATATCACATTCTTGTCCCAAACTGATGTTTTCCTGGTGCTGCAGTTTTCCTGATTTAAAGGTTGCTTTTGCATATTTATCAAGACTAAATGACATTCTTATATCATCTGAAAAAGTTTTGACAACATGCAGTTGTGCTTTAAGTTCCTCATCTGATGAGCTATACAGTTTCAAATCATCGAGAAAGAGAAAGTGAGAAGTCTTTACACTTTGTTGTTTTCTAGGAGCCAAATTATAGCCATGGCCTAAGCTGTTAAGTAGACAGCTTAATGGGTTAAGGGCAAGGCAGAATAGCAGCAGTGACAGAGAGTCACCCAAGAATATCCCCCCTTTGAATATTTATTCCTGGGATAATAATTTGTCCTTTATCATGGCTTAATTGCAAAGTGGTCAGCCACTGTTTCATGGTCACTGTAATGTAATTGGTTAGTGTGGGGTGTATCTTATACATTTTAAGCACTCTTTTATCCATGAATGAGGGATACTATCAAATGCTTTTTTGTAGTCAATCCATGCAATACTTAGATTCTTCCCCTTTTTACAGTTCTCCACTATGACTTTATTTAACAACAAATGATCCTTTGTTCCATATGACTTTCTTTTATTGCCCTTTTGTTCTACTGCCATAATTGAGTTTTCTTCTAAATGACTATAAACTCTATAGGCATCAATTCCTGTGTATAGTTTATACGTCGTCAGAAGGCAAATTATTGATCTATAATTTTTAGGGTAGCTTGCAGGTTCACTCTTAAGCAGGAGCATTGCTTTTCCTGTTGTTAGCCAGGTCGGTGTCTGTTCTGAGTGTGCATATAAATGGTTCTTACTCATGGTTAAATCTTTGTGCAAAGATGTTAATACTTTTAACCAGAAGTTAGGTACTGTATCTGGGGTTTTCCAATTATAGGCTTTTCTTAACTTTGTTTCAATCTCTCTGATTGTTACTTCATCCCATTTCATATCCTGTACCTTTAAATTTTTTATTCTTTCTTTTACTTCTTCTATCCATTTACCATCTTTGTTATATTCCACAGGATTTTCATGGATACTTCTCCAGAATGTATTTATTTCTTCTTTTTTTGGTGGTCTTTCATTTCCTTTTACTTTGTTTCACATTTCTCTATAAAACCTTTTGGGTCATCAATAAATGGCTTATTTTGTACTTTTTCTTTATATTTATCTTTGTATCTTCTACGCGTTTCTGCCTGTGCTGAAATGTTTAGTTTGTTATTTGTGATAGTGCATGATAGATCCTGGTCTGTTCTAATATTGTGCATTGCTTTTATTACATCTATCTTTATTAGTATTTTTGTTGATCTATTCCCTCTTCTATAGTCTTCTAAGAGTGACACTTCTTGTCTTAATTGCTTTATAGCTTTCTCAATTCAATATTTCCATGATGGTATTTGATTTCTCCCCTTCCCTTCTCTCACTACCCTGTGTTCTTGTGGTAGAAATTTATCAGTTATTAATTTAGCTGTACAGTAAGATATTCTGTTTACTTCTGTTATACCACATGGATCTCTATGAACAGTTCTAATTACTGTGTTCGTTTGTTTTATCAGACTTCTGACTTTTTGGGTTTTATTAACCTTCTGCAGTCTATTTCTTTTATTGATCTTGATATACCTATCTATGTCTAAATTATCTCATTTTCTTCCAAACTGAGGGCACATCCCTTGTTTTCCAATTCCTACAGGCATTGTATAGAAGGTGCTATATCATCTTCCTGCGACACATTCTCTTTAGTTTCATCCTGTGCTGTCCATTGCTCTATCATATGGGAACTCACTGGCCTATCACCCCTCAACATTGACTGCATCAGAGTTTCCACAGTTTTCTGTTCCTTTCCTTGCTGTCTAGCTTCAAGTGAACATTTATACTGGGTCCCTGTGGAAGGCTCCAAATTATCTTCATATGGCACCTGACCAATTACTTCCTGTTCCACTGGCTTCCCCTTAATTTGGATAACCATTACTCTATCCTGTTGTGCTGTTTTCTGAATTAGATTTTCTACACTAAATCCTTTTGCAGGTACTCCATAACCTCAGTTTTTATTTCTTTAACTTCTCCATTACTGATCTCCTTTTCTACTTTTCCTCTTTGTATTCTTATTTTTTGTATTGTAAAGTGTTCCATGTCCAGATTCCTTTGCCTGTATTTCTCTGCAAATATCTTTGTTGCTGCTCTTTTTGTATTGGTTAGTTTTGCTTTCTCCTTTGCATAAATACTACACCATATTAAATCTCTTTTTCTTTTTCATGTCCAGATTTCTTCTTCAGATGTTTCCTGATCTTCCTGTTTCTCCCTGCTTTGGGGACTGTCTCCATCCTGGTGTGATGTAACCTGTATTAGACCTTCTACACCAAATCCTTAATGTTACAGGCACTCCATAACTTCAACTTCTATTTTTTTAACTTCTACTTTACTAATCTTCTTTTCTACATTCCATCTTTGCGATATTATTTTTTTATTGTGAAATGTTCCATATCCAGATGCCTTTGCCTGTATTTCTTTCCAAATATCTTTGGGGCTGCCTTCTTTATATTGATTAATTTGGTTTTGTCCTTTGCATAAATATTGTACCATATCAAATCTCTCTTTCTTTCTTTCCCATGTCCATATTTCTTTTTTATACTTTTCAAATATCTCTTGGTTTTGTTGTTTATATTTTCACACTTCCTCAGAAGCTTCTTTTTCCAAACAGATCAAGGTTTCTTGATCTATATACTGTTTTTTTTTTTTACAAATCTGTTGTATTAATGAACACAAATTTTCATCTGAAGCTTCTGACAGTTTTTCTTGTGGAAGTATTTTTCTTTCCTCTAATTTCTCTCTTAATCATTTTGTGCATCTTGTGTCTGGAAATTCTGGGCTTTTTACATAATAGTAACAATACATCATTTCTTTCTTATCCCCAATAGTCCACTTTATCATCTTTATGGCTCTTATTTGGCATATTAGTTTTTCTGATTTTTGTGGACTGCTACATTCTTCTAAATGGGGGGGGCATCCTCCCTCTGGGCTTGGCCTGGCCCCATTGTAGGAATGTTTCCGTATTTTGAGGATTCTACACTGTCATCTTTTCCAGTCTTGGCACCAGTGTGCCTACCATGACTGGGCACTTTTTTTATTCTGGGTCTTGTGCACCCAGATATCTTTTTTTAGTTTTTGACCTACGTCTGTCCATGATATATGCTATATAAATACAGTCTATATATATATCAGTGTGCCTTGGTGAGATTTTGTGAAAACAGGGTTCACCTCATGAAGATACTCACCAAGACTTTAGGATGAATTCAAGTTCAGCACTACTACTCTCCTTTGCTTGCTGTGTTTTCATCTCTCCATTCAGACCTCCATGATCTTCTTTACCATGGAAGAAATATTAATGCTTATTAAGATGGTAATTCCCACTAAAATAATGTTTATCTTACAATCTTTAGTACTATCACCAGCTAAGAATTTGATGAAGAAGATAAGTAGTATTCTACTTAAAGTTTTTGGCATCCTAATAATCCAACAGTTTCCTTTGACTTGCACAGAAGAGGTTGGGACAATGGTAGAATAGGATTCATTAATATTCAATGGTATGCTACTCCAACAATCGTAAAAGTTATAGAGTTGTGGATATATTCTTTTTATGATCCAAACTGGAAACAAATACATCAAGGAATATTATTAGTAAATAACAAATATATCACAACCAGTCATAAACAAATAGTCCCCAATAGTTTTATCTGGTTATTAAAAAAAATTGCATAATTGTATTTACACTCTCTTCTCAAATTCCCTATTTAAATAACATCATTTCCTCTTTCTAAAACTTCACATAATCTAACAATTGTATTAAAAACTTTTCTATGTTTCCAAATGCATATACAAATGACTACTTAAAACTCATAACTTCAACAAAATGCTAGTATTGGAACAACAAATTAACAATTTATTGGCACCAATTCTTAAATGGTACTGATTTATATACTGTTGAATATTTAAAGTCCAAATACAATCAAGAGTCTGACAATTGGTTAATTTTACAAATATTTAGAGACTCTGTCAACACAGAGATAGATAAGTTATTTAACCTAGATAAGAAATTGTTCCCCAAATTATTGGAATTTTTAATCATATCAATAATAATGCAATGAAAAATAAATCATATTTGTCACAATTTTATAAAATTCTTAAGTTAGATTTCACATATTTAAACAATTCCTATCGGAATTATTCCTAAAAAAATAATAATGAAGACTTCCCTGAAAAATGCAAAAAAATAATATTAAAGTCTAGAGATAAAACCACGTCTTCTTTATACTGGAAATGTTTCACTTGGAAATTCTTACACAGAACTTTTGTCATTCCTACATTATGTATAAATCAAACAGAATTAAATGCTGGAGATGGGATTCTGAAATAATAGCTGACTGGACACATGGCATATGAATGCGACATAATTTCCCCTTTTTGGAAAGAAATTAATAACTTCATTCAAGCTGTATGGTCATATAGATATAATATTTTTAAAATCTTCAGTTTTATTTAATGCTCCTATTCCTGAGATGATTCCAAAAACTGAAGTGCCTCTTCTTTGGTCTACTCCTGCTATAGCCAGAAAAGTAATTACTAAAACTTGAAAAGTAAATTTACCTCCTTTAATGTTGAATTTATTAGAATTGCAAAAATTGTTTGCAGTAGTTAATTGTATACAATAAAGATGAGAACTTCTAATATTACACATTCATATAAATCTTGGCTTAAACTTAAAGACTTGCTTGAAAAATATTAATTGTTGGTGACATGTATAACTTTGATGTATTGACCATCTGTGGACCTATGTAAATAGTTATTTGTTTGTTTTATAATTTATTTGAGCAGTAAAAATGTTGTTCCCAACGGTGTAAATACCTCTCTGCAGACAAGAAACCCAATAAATAATCCAATAAATGATGCTGAGAGGTAACCAAAGGCTTGAAAAATTACTACCATGGAAAGTCCACAGAAATGCGCAAGTGAATAAAGTAAAGTATAAAAATCCAAAACGTTGACCTTTATTTGTATAAAAAATGGTAAGCGCTTTCACTAATGCTTCTTCAGACCATTAACATTCAAATGCTTTGCTTAATTCATTATATATACAACACGTGAATGACCTCTAATCAAGCTCTTTAAAGGGCTATAGACTCATGAAAGTATACATTTCTCTACATCCACTATAGTAAACCATTAAACATATTCAGTTTACATTCGCTACAATATTAGACTACTTATTAACTAAAGTAGCCAGTCATGAATTGTTATATGAATATAGCTTAATTCCGTTGATTCGTAAATATGCTTGTATAATATGAATTATTTACATTTGCAATATATAAGTTGCAATGAATGGCAATATAAATTCATTCTGATACAGCCAAAAATAATTGCATCAAACCTGTGCATCTTATAATATATATAAAACAGCCCAATATCTGAATACATTCATCATATATAAAGATAAAATAACTTAAAAACATTTAATAAAAATTTTTCCATGAAACACGAGGCTTCAAAGGCGATACACTTTGAGCCTCTAAAAATGATCTATCTATTAGTACTGGAAACAATGCATAACAAAAAATCAATCATATGCATACCATCTAATTAATTTCTACTATCTGCTGCCACTCCAAACTGGTGACCATACACGTCAACATCATCGAGACCACACAGCTAGGTAGGACGTACGCGACCAACCCACACCACACTCCGCACCCAGCCCTCCAATAGATGGTAAATACCTATATCCATTGAGATGCTAGACATAATGCGAGTCGATCGCGCACATCCCACCCAGCAGCACAATCCCAATAAGACCGACACATATAGTCACCAACCCATAACAGCAGCAAACATCATAACTATCCTGAGTATGCCATAATACTAAATACGTAGATAGCATTACTCTTAAAATTAAATATCATAGCTGCTAATTTTGACATACAAAGTCCATAAATCAAGAATGCATATCTCAAAGTAGCAACTGATGTCAAACATAGTCTCCAATGTTAAATTAATAAATGAACATAAATATCATGCCAGTGTTTTCAAGGCATAATCTCATCAATACCAATATTAACGTACAGACACCTCTGATTATAACACTAATGATATAAAGCTAATACATACTTATATACAACCAGTAATAAACAAAGGAGCTATCGCATTCTCTTGAGGCGTCTCGCTCTAAGAGCAGGTTTAATATATCCATTAAATTATGCATATGATTGATTTTTTGTTATGCATTGTTTCCAGTACTAATAGATAGATCGTTTTTAGAGGCTCAAAGTGTATCTCCTTTGAAGCCTCGTGTTTTCATGGAAAAATTTTTATTAAATGTTTTTAAGTTATTTTATCTTCATATATGATGAATGTATTCAGATATTGGGATGTTTTATATATATTATAAGATGCATAGGTTTGATGCAATTATTTTTGGCTGTAACAGAATGAATTTATATAGCCGTTCATTGCAACTTATATATTGTAAATGTAAATAATTCATATTATACAAGCATATTTACGAATCAGCGGAATTAAGCTATATTCATATAACAACTCATGACTGGCTACTTTAGTTAATAAGTAGTCTAATATTGTAGCGAATGTAAACTGAATATGTTTAATGGTTTACTATAGTGGATGTAGAGGAATGTATACTTTCATAAGTCTATAGCCCTTTAAAGAGCTTGATTAGAGGTCATTCACGTGTTGTATATATAATGAATTAAGCAAAGCATTTGAATGTTAACGGTCTGAAGAAGCATTAGTGAAAGCGCTTACCATTTTTTAAACAAATAAAGGTCAACGTTTTGGATTTTTATACTTTATCTAATTTATTCACTTGCGCATTTCTGTGGACTTTCCATGGTAGTAATTTTTCAACCCTTTGGTTACCTCTCAGCATCATTTATTGGATTATTTATAATTTATTTGTTTTCTATTGTTTTAAAACCAAATAAAAAACTAAAAAAAGAAAGATATTTTATGATGGGTGATTTCAATTACTCCTCAGTTAACTAGTGCACCTGAACCTCAAATGCTGGGTACACTCAAAAATTTCTGGACTTAATAAATGATAATGCTTTCTAACAAAGTGTAAACCTTTCCACTAGCAGTTGGAACATTCTAGAACTCATCCTTACCAACAAAGAGCACGCCTGTAAACTCATTTATAATCTACAATCTCTTGTTAAATTTGACCACAAATCGATAATCTTCTTTAAAATCTCTAGCATTCCCATCATTAACATATCTGAATTTAGGGACTTCAAAAAAAAAAAAAAACAATATCCTCAAATTCTATGATGCGCTCTGGAAATTTATTGACAATATTACCAGTCCCAATTTAGCTACATTTGCCATATAGGCAACTGAGTTCCACTCCCAGCTAAAACAATGTACAGTGCTCTAAAAGTCCCACTCCTGAAATAGAATCAAATATAATGGAAAATTCAAAAACAAACCTCCTTAGTGGTCCATCACTGTAAATAAGCTCTATAACAAAAGGACAATTTATTATTTCTAATGGGTCTTTATTACTGCATATAGCTTGTAATGGTTTGTGTTCCATGGTTAATGTGAAGTCATTTCCAAGTCATTTAAACATGAAAACACTCAAATGCCAAGAGAACAAACAGCAAGTGTTCTTATGTTTGGCTAAATATATTTTCACCATCAGTCAGGTACCTGGTTGCATGTGCTATAAGTCCTTGGGTGTATCTGAGTTAACTGTATCAAGTTCGTAGCACCTGCACCTGATTTTAATAACGCATGATATTATTGCATCTGAGCTCATTCCATTCTTCTTCCTTGTTTAATGGCTTGTTTTGTCTTTTTTTCAAAAATTAATTGAATGTTTTTCTTCATCAGCCCCTTTAGTGACACTGTAATTGAATTAGTCATTTGCAAACTGGAGGTATAATGGGAACGGGAAAAACAAGGTAACCCCAAGCTACCATATAGGTGGCAACCCACTAAGCACAGAAGAGGTTATCAGGGACCTGGGGAACCAGGTTGACAGTGGCCTCTCGTTTGACGCTCACGTTGCTAAAGTGGTTCGAAAGACCTTCTACATTGCCCACCTGATCATGAAGGGATTCACATCCAGATCAAGTGAGGTCATTGTTCCCCTGTACTCTTCACTTATCAGACCAATGATCGAGTACAATGCCCCATTCGGGATGTATCTCACCCGACACCTGCAGCAATTGGAGAGACCCCAAAAGTTCCTCACCAAAAGGATAAAGGGACTCCAAAACCTGTCATATGCTGCCAGACTGAAGAAACTCCAGCTCTATTCAGTTGCATACCGTCTGCTCAGAGGTGACCTGTGCCTGACATACAAGGCCATGACCAACCCAGAATTAATGGACATGCTCCACCTCAAAAAATCCAAATCCACCAAAACCACTAGAGCAAGAGAATTAAACCTTAGCACGGATATAAATAGGATGTGCTGGAGGGATAGATTTATCACCCAGAGACTCCCCATGCTGTGGAATAAAATCCCGGTCCATGTGAGGCAGAGCACCTCGCTGGCTCTGTTCAAGAGAAATCTTGACCGGTGGATGGGAGATCGTAGGTTTACCCCAGGAATCATCTCTGTGTCACTACTGGACAGAGGCACAACAAACTAATGGGCACAGTATTTCTAACATAAGGGGCGGCGTAAGCCACATAACTTTGGGCTAGGCTTATAAATGCCGTAGGGCAGTTAGCCTAGTATAAACCTATGAACCTATGAACCTATACTCAAAAGACTTCTGATTTGTTTTGCACTGATTGTGTGTGTGTGTGTGTGTGTGTGTGTGGGGAGGGGGGGGGCATCATATCACACTATATACTCTTTGTTACCTTTGTGGACTTTTCTAAGATGCCATTCTTAGAAAATATGCACCTAATGAACTCAAGATTATTTCTTTGGAATCGTTGTTAAACTCATTTAGTATGAGGCTGTTCTCTTTAGTCTAGTTAACACATTTCTCAGAGTCCCAATCTCACTATTTTGTTTTATACTTTGCCAAAGACTGATTTCAGTACCATAACTAATTCCAAATATCAAGTTTTAATATCTAATTAACTCAAATTGCTGGAAAAACGTATATTATTCAGCTATTTTGGAAAGCTCATGTTGGTAATTCCCATGATTCCTGTCTACCAAGTGCCTTTGCTCCAGTGATTTCACTTGTGATGTTACTTGCTCCTGGCAGCAGCTGTTCTTCCCTCTGTATAGCATTGTTTGCAGCTGTCGTGTCTGCACAGATCCTGATTTTGTCTGGATTCCTAAGTTCTGTGATGTTACTATGGATGAAGCTCATAGTGTGGGGCCTGATACTTTTTATTATGTCCTTTTTTGGCAGCTTCTCCAACTTTCCTTTCACTTTTAAGTGTAAAGGAATCACAATTGCCCTATGAAGTCATGAAACAGGAATCACTTGGGGCCTCACTGATAGTTACTTAGAATTTAAATTTCGTTAAACAAATGTCTATTCAATTGACAGTTTTAAGTAAGCTGTGTCAATTATGTTTGATTTTATTTTGACTGTTCATTATCTTTACTATAAAGATGCCTGGCCCATATGAAGTAACTCAAGAACTTACAAAATATTGAAAAACACTTCTAAAATAAAAACATTATTGTAGATTATTTATTTATGTATGCATGTATGTATGTATCTATGTATCTATGTATGTATGTATGTATGTATGTATGTATGTATGCATTTATTTATTGTAGAACTGCATGCATATATTCTAGTCAACTTTCTTTTGCTCTGGCCATGGTCTCAGTTTATTGTAATATTCTGAGATTATGATTTCGAAGGCTTCTGCATCTTTTAGCATTTTTATGTCTTGATTTTGTGTTCTTACTGTACTTTCTGGATTCTTCATACTAATTTCCTTATTTAAGGTATATACTTTCCTGTTATTTTCTTTGGTGCTATAGTCACTAACCACTGTATTGTTACTGTGTTCAACTATGTTGTCTTTAGAAATATTGCCTTGCTTTGCTTCATTCAGTCTCTTCGTCTTTTTCCATGTAAAGTTTATGTTGTGGCTTGTCATGTGACTGTGCTTTCTGCATTTTGTACAAAATTTGCCTAGGGATAGGCATTGTTCTTAATGAGGATATTATCCAGCACTCTACCTATGTTGTGTTTTATAACTATTTCTGCTACCACTAAAACTCACATGTACAAATAGTGCTGGAGTACCCAGCCTCCAGCACACTCATACCCAATTAAGGACATTGGTAAGTACCCAATTATCCAGTCCCTAACACAGAAAATTAATTAAGGCATCCTGAGTAAGGGCAAACTACATATGTGGTTTCCTTTCCCTCTCTATGTTGTAATGCAGCAGTGATGCACCCATGGACTTGTGAAAAATCTAGTCAGGAGTGATATTGCATCTTGGGTGAACTTTTTTTTTTCTTTTCCGTACAGTACAGTTGCTTTTTTTTGGCTGTAAAGTAAAAAACATGAATCTTTTTTTTTTTTTTGGCTACGGAATAGGAAAATAAAAAAAATAAGACATTGTACTGCAGGCATATTTAAATTAATATTTATAATAATTTTCTTCAGATTTCTCATGTGTTTTTGTATTCTTAACCTTTCTAGTGGTTTGATCTATTTAACACTTAGGAAGTGGGCATGAACAAAATATACCTAACAAATGACCTGTTGCACCTAAAATATTGTTTGATAATAAGAGAATCAAAGATGTACCATTCACGGTAAAAACCAAGGTAGTCCATAGTCTCAAAAACTTAAAGGCAGCTCGTATAATAAATTCAAAGCACTAGAAATGTATAATAAAAACGAATGTACTTTAATTTCCATCACGGGAACATTTGCTCATTGGTTGTACGGATTTATCAGCTTTATCATTGTTTGATAATAAATATGCTAGTTTTATACAAGCAGTCAGTTCTTTGTGAACCATTCTACAAATATTACCCCTGATTCATGAAAATATCATAATTATATATCAAATAATATCAAAATATTACACGTTTAAGTACGTAGACTCCAATTAATTCCTACACCTGTTTTGCAACTACTGCATGAAGTGTCCTACATAAATTTTGCAAGATGAAAACTATTTGTATGGAATGTTCTCATGTATATACTCTGTATTGCTTATATACTATCTTTGATATAAGTATGTTTACTTATGTACTTTTTTTTTACCAATTGTATAAGCTGCCAATAATATGTACTAAATGTCTTTATTAATGTAAATTCTGTATTGTATGTGTAATGTCTTACATGTGGAGCTTTTCTCCCCAGGACTCCAGTGAAAATGGGCATTTCTGGGCCAGTTGGACCATTCCGGTTAACAAATGCAAATATATAAATAAATAAATACATAAATAAATAAATATATTTTTGTATTCAACCAATAATCCAGATGGACATATATTAAATGAAAGCATTTTCCCTATGGTCAATGATTCCCTTTAATAATAATACTAATTAAAAAACAGGTTTTAGGATTGTATTTTTAATAATTTTTCATATGAAATAAAATAAAATAAGCTAGCATCCAAAAATATCTTTTTTACCTTTCCAGAGAAACTATTTTAAACTCATACATAATAAACAGAGATCCTGGCCCTGATTCCAAAAGACTTGCTGTCAGTGTAAGTGAATACTTGTTTTGGAGTCTGGTCCACGTAGCAAGCCTGTTTATAGACAGGCCTTTCACCAAAGTAAGTAATTTACACTGAGAACAAATCTTACATAATCAGGGCAGATTTACACTGACAGCAACTCTTTTGGAATCCTGCCCCACATTTGCACAAAAGTAAGTAAGTAAGGTTATAGATTGATTGTTCTCCATTAATATATATATAAATGTTTTATGCCCATATATTATTTTATGGTCAGTTGTCAGAATGAAAGATCTTACCATTTTTAAATGAGATTAAGTGGTGTTTTAACTATGTATTTGCTTTCCTGAGAAGTGTTTTGTGATTACAATTTTCTCTTTTTTGTATTGTATTAGGAGTGTATTAACGAATGTTACAAAGCAAATGTGGTCACTAAGGCCTGTGGCATATCATGTGATTTTTATGAAGGTGCTGTTTACATAATCAGTTATCATACTTTGTCACAAAAAACCTAAGCTTCTAACAGAAATGTATTTTTTTATTATTAATGTTATTTTTTTTTCAGTGTACAGACACAACTGAAAGAGACTACTTACAGTTGTCCTGCACACAGATAAAAGGATTTTCTAATTACAGTGGAGACATGATGCTTGAAGGACATAGAATTCATCCACAAGTGTGGCAATTTCTTTAACTATGGTGTTTTTAAGGGATGCACCCTCTTTGTAGTATATTGAGAAATTATTTATTTTACCAAAGTGGAGTATATTATGTTTTTTTTTTTTATATCCAATTTAAGGTCATTATTGTCAAATCAGTTTTTTCTTAACAGTCCATCCTGGAGTACCTTCACATTGATGGGTGTTCAAATACTAATGCCTACAGTCATCAGCATATTTTGTTAACCAAAAACTTGGGATATTGGCCAGTAGAGAAGAGAAATAAATGCAAAATTGAAGAGGAGTCAACACTGAGCCATGAGAATCCCCAGTTGTGGCATTTTTAATTACCAAGGAGGCACCTTCAACTCTATCTATTAATACATGTTCTGTCTGACAACTGACTTGCTGGCCACTTTACTGCAGATGAACCGATGTTTAGGCTTACCAGTTTGCCAGTGATGCTTGCACTGGGGATAGTGTTGAATGTCCTGACCAAGTCCAAGTATTCCATGTGCACTGATTAATTATCATCAACTACTTCAGTTATCCTTTCAAAGAAGTTTACAATGTTCAGAAGGCATGATCTACCTTTGACAGAGCTAACTGGATGTGGATCTAGGGTTAAGAGGTTAACAATCTGTGGATTAGATTTATGACATCAGAAATGATAAGCACCATGGCTTTACAAACAAGGTTGGTAAGACTAATAGATCTACAAGTAAACTGCTTGTTGGACCTCTTTTATGCAGGGATACCACAATATCTGTTTTCCAGGTTTCGGGGGTGTTTCCTTCCACAAGACTCAGGTTAAAGAGATTTAATAGACTTTTTGATATGCTGCACTTGGTACTAATTATTACATGTCCTGAAATATTATCAGGGCCCTTGGATGTGGTGTTCTTTGTTTTCAGAAAAGCTGTTAGGATTTGCCCCACAGTGATCGAGGAGGATAGGATCAGAGGATGAGAATTTGGGGGGCAGTTATAATGGTGGCTGAGGTCAAGTTAGCACCAAATTTGTTGGCTGTGCTATTAACTCTTTGTTTGGGATCAGAATGGGTGACAGCATTGTGAATCAGTTCTGAACAGTGATAGGTGTTATTTTTTAACTTTCTAACATAGTTAAAACAGATTCATAATTACTTTTTGTAAAAGTCGACAATATGAGACCATAATCAGATCTGTGTTTTCTGACTGCTGCCTTAAGTTTTTTGCTGCATGTTTGAGTATGCTTTTAAGAAGGAGTATGTGACTGCCTATAAGAACTTGACACTTTCTTGCTTTCATTGTAGTTTATTTACATGAGTGTCTTACCATAAGGGTTTATTTTTAAATGTTCCTAAGTATTTGATCTGGGTAGGTACTGCTTTCTCTGTACAATTGTTAAGGTAAGAGTTGAATTCTGAAGTAAAGGCTTTGGTCGTGTATATAGGGTCAGTGGGCAAGAATGTAGTGGAAATTATTTAGGGCACTAAGAAGTTGCAGGAAATTCACTTTTAAGAAATCTGTGAATACCAATATGTTTGTTGGGGGAGGGGGACCTACAACCTTACTTGTAAAAATCACCAGTCTGTGGTCTGATCTGATGATGGAGGATGACACCTTCAGAGTTGTACAAGATGTGTTAACATTAGGAATGACAGGATCCAGGATATTGTCCCCTTCCAGCTAGGGATGTTTACTTTCTATTCTGAGTAGTTCAAATTTACATAGTCAAGGAAGCATTGGGCATGCTTTCCATTTAAGTGTAAGTGAGACAGTTTATTATAGTGTAACTGACGTCATCTAGAATACATTGATTAGGGTTTATAGGAATATCAGGTAAGACACTAAGATAGCTATCATGAACTGAGGGGGACATGGAGGGTAATCTGTAGCTGGATATGAACTGGTAGTTGATTTTGTTAATGGTGATCTGGATTTCAATAATTCCAAACTTAAGGGCACAAGGAATATGTCTAGATATGAGGGGTGTCTCTTATAAAGGGAGTGTTTTTATTGCCTCAGTTACTACACATATATTTATGTATGTGCTCTAGTTGCTAGAGGACCTCAAGCTTGGGCAGTTTTTGATAAGACTCTTGTCATTGTGTAAAGCCAGTTCAATAGGCTCTGAGTTAGAAAATATTAGGTTGGGATGTCGAGTAGGCAGACTTTGTCTAAAAAGGCACTATGAAATAACTTAGTCAGAATGAGCAAGCTCTGGAAAGAGAGGTGCAGACCATTCTTTGCAGAGTAAGATAGTCTGTCAGTCATCTCATCCCAAGGAGACACATATTTGATCCCCCCTAGAATGACACCAGCTACTAAGCTAATTATTAAAGGCAAACATCTTGTCCTTGAATTTTGGCATCATTCTAGATGATGGCAGGGTACCACTGAAAACCACCGTCTTTCCTGCTTCTGCCACGTATTTAGCAAAGTAAATCATATCCTTCTGCTTTTCCTCTTGGGTGGTACCTATGGTTATTCATCCCCATGTTGTTAGTATGAAGAGATCTAAGAGCCCTCACAATGCTTTGCACCCTGGCTCTGGAAAGACAGAAAGCTCTCATCCTGTGTTTCCCCAATTTCTTGAAGGTAGTGCCTATGTGTCACAGAGTAGATTCACTAGTTTACCAAAACATTTACTAGAGTGAATCTATCCTCTGTAGGCATTAAGGGGATGAGGCATGCCCTGTGTGACTTACTGAAGTATGCATAAATGACTGATGATGTTTATGCTGAGGATGTAGAAGTGTGGCTTGGAGGCGGATATTTCTTCATACTAATTCCAGGAGGCTTGGGGAATCACTTCTTAACCACCTCAACATATGCAAGTGTAGTAGTTGTGCTTTGTGCTGTGGTGGTGTGTTGTTTACTGAATGTAGAGTTCTGTGAGAGGAAGGCCTCCTGATCCATTAAGTGCTTACAACTGTAATGACCTATAACCTTTTGTGACTTATGCAGGTTATGTATGCATGCTTGTTATGGACTGGGTCACTCTTTATAACTGGAGGAAAATATGTGAAACTCTTGCTTCTGGAGATACTTCTCTCATCCAAAAGATGATAGAAGACATATATGGAGAATGTTCATTTGAAGGAATTGACTTATACGGGAATTCAGTTTACTAATCAGTGGATACTGCTTCTGGGATTTGGCTTGGTAATGTGTTTAGATAAGCTTAGTTAGGGACTTTAGATGTCACAGATTTGTACTGGTGTGTTTTGATTACAAGGTTGTTTTTGTTGGCTTGGCTATTTTTTATTCTATGAAAGTGTACATGTGTAACTTATCACAGTGCAGTAAGAAGACTGTAGCTACATAGTTGTACATCTGTTAACATCACAAGCGTCCTTATTTAACAGATTGTTGAAAGAAGTCAATGTGCTCCATCATCCCAGGGGTGCAGATTTGTGTGTAAGTGAATTTTGAGTGTTACAATTTTGGATCCTTTGCTATTATATTTGAAAGCTCAGAGTTTAAGAGATATGTATTACATTATCTAAGACATGATTATAACCTGCATGCTTTTAAACAAAAATAGAGTGCATAACGGCAAATGTCATTGTTAGCCCATGAATGAGCAAGGTTTTTAAGAACAGCTAACTCAATTCTTTAATATACAATATTATAGAAATGCATATATATCTATTAGCCCACTTTTTCTATATCAGAGTTTTATAAAATATATATATATATATATATATATATATATATATATATATATATATATATATATATATATGGTTCCCTTTTATAATCTCGAAATACTGAAATCTCAAATTTCAGTATCCTGAGACCATAAAGCGGAATTTTCAAAATAGTGAAAGTGCATAATCGCGAATTTGAATATCTCATATTTTCGGTTGTGGCTTTACGCTACGTTATGTATGGTGTTTTGTGTGGATGGTGTCTGGTGTCATGTGTGGATTTAGGTGGCTTTTCAGGTAAGTGAGTGTTTTGTAAGGGTTTTGGGTGGGAGTTTGAGTATATGTGAGTGTGTTTGTAACTTGTACGTGCGGGTTAGGGTAGGCAGGTGAAAGTATGAGTGTGTAAGTGTTGGATGTGTTGGTGTTTGTATGTGTGTTTGTGTGTGTGTGTGTGTGTGTGTGTGTGTGTGTGTGTGTGTGTGTGTGAGGGACTGTAGAATGTCTGGGTGTGAGTTTACAGTCTTTTCCTGTTTGTGCGATCTCGGAGTTAGTATATATAAATAGGAGGGGTGTGGGGGGGTGCAGCCCTGCTTATTTGTAGTGTAGCTTTGTGGATGTGTGGTGTTATGTTTTTGTGTCTCATTTTTGTTTTGTAGTGTGGGTATTGTGGTGTAGTGTATGTTGTGTTTTCAGGATTTTAAGTTTTGCGTTGTCGTGTTTTGTGGATTCGACTTTATGGTTTTGAGATACTGAAATTCGACATTTCCATATTTTGAGATTATAAATGGGTACTATATATATATATATATATATATATATATATATATATATATATATATATATAGTTATACCTGAAAACGCCGAAATCTCGAAACGCCGATGACGAGAACACCAACACCGGAAGATCGACAATGGAGAAGACCGACAGTTGAGAATCCTGATGCTGAGAACACCGACATGTAAAGGTAAGTGTGCGATAGGGATGGACGTTAGGGTCAGGGTGTGGGTAAGGTAAGTGTGCGATAGCGACAGTCTGTAGGGTTGGGGTGGGTTAAGTGAGTTAGGGTTAGGGTGCGAGTCAGGTGAGTGTGCGATAGTGACAGAAGTTAGGGATAGGGGCGGGTTAAGTGAGTTAGGGTTAGGGCGCGGGTTAGGTGAGTGTTCGATAGTGACGGACCTTAGGGTTAGGGTTTGGGTTTAGGTTAGTGCATAGATAGTTGTGTATGTAAGGTTCAGTGCAGGTTTGTAAGGTTTTTGGTATGCTTGTGTTGTGTGTGTGCTTTTTGGACAGGGGGTTTGTTTTGTTTGATGAGTGTCAGGATTGTGGTTTGTCGGGTATGTGACGTTTCGTGTTTCTGAACTTTCGGTTTTGTGATGTTGGTGATTTCGTTGTTGGTGTTTTAGCGCATCGGTGTTGTCAGGTAGACCCATATATATATATATATATATATATATATATATATAGAGAGAGAGAGAGAGAGTTTATTCTACATTTTAATAAGTATGTGTACAATTTTCTGAACATCTCTAAATACATTAACAGATACTGCATTCTTGCACATGCCCTGTGCTTGGATTATGCTTAAAGAGGATCCAGGGTCTGGTTTACTTATCTTTTTAATAAATAATAAGTAATATAAATAAATATTAAGCAAGAATGAAAATAGTTAGTTTGTTCACAGAATTCAGTGTACAATTATTCAGCTATAACATATGGCTGAATATGCTCATTGATAATGTTAAAGGAAGCAAGAGAAAGCATCAGTCATTTCACCATTCTTCCCACATTTATTTTTGGATCTTTGGCTCTAATTACATTTTTAGCTCAGGTACTGGTGATACAGAAAGAATGAAAGGAACTGTTAAGGCTTCAGTAGGAAAACAAGCTAAGCACATTCTTTATCTGGCTGTTCCTTAATGGTTTTATTAATGGGAGTAGCAAAGTTTACACTGGCAATGCAAATAAGAGGGAGTCAGGCTATATTCATTTTAGGGTTACCACTCCCTTAGGATGATAATTATTAACACTAGGAAATGTTCTGATCCTCTAAGTATTCAGCGTGCTTGTATAATCTCTAAGGATATCCTACAGCTCCTATTGCACTGCACATTCAATACCAGCAGGGAGCCTGAAGCTGTGTAGTTTGTTCTGTGCTGAGGGTACATAAAGCCATATGCTCAACAGGGATGTGCTGGAGAAATTTGTCCTCCTTCTCCTCTTAATGCCCCCTTTTCACAGCCTATCCTTCCTCTAACACTGAAAAAAATAAAAAAAAATCAAATATCCTGCATTTTGCATGCAATGCATAATATATTTTTCTGTTTTTATTACTAATGTAAGTATTCCTTAATTGAAATTATTTGCTTTGTACACATTGCATATGCATTGTCAGTTTAATATGTTATACTTCAGTATAATCTGTGCACATTTTTACCCCCCAGATATTTGCTGAAATGGGTCCAGTTGGATCAATCCATTAACCTGGTCTGGAAGCAAGCAACCAACCAAACAACTAAATAAAGCTGCTTGTGCTGATAGAGGCTATTGAAGAAATCATTTATTTTTCTAGGGCTGTCCTGGTGACAACAGCTGCTGATCATCTGCAGTGTGTTTTCCAGTATGCTGTTAGTATTATCATTAATATGTTGCAGACTAGAAATCATTTTCAAAATCCGATGTGTACACTAAAGTAAATAAATATGTGTATGTTTTTGTGTGTGTGTGTGTGTGTGTGTGTGTGTGTGTGTGTGTGTGTGTGTGTGTGTGCTCGCGCGCTATGTGTGGGCACGTGCATGTGTGTGTGTGTGTGTGTGTGTGTGTGTGTGTGTGTGTGTGTGTGTGTGTGTGTGTGGGTGTGTGTGTGTGTGTGCATGTGTGCGTGTGTGTGTGTATGGGGGGCACATACTTGTGTATGTGTATGTGTGTCACAGACAGTGCATAGGTACAAACAACTACGTGTACCTGAACATGCAATTGTGAGTGTGGGTACGTTCACACAGGTTAATCTCCACATATACATGCATGGATATTCAGAAATCTGTGTGTAGATTTGTAAAGGAGAATATGTGGACATGCATTTGCAAGTATTTATGTATGTGGGTGGCATGCAAATATATGCCTTATGAATTATTTATCTATATGCCTTACATAGATTTTTATCATATTATCAAGTTTGGGAAACTAAAAATTCATATGGTTAGGAGTATATGTTTGAGTTTCTGAAAACTTAAATGTAAAAAAAAAAAAAAAAACCTACATTTTTGCTGGAGAAACCCTGTCTTGCACCCACTCCAAATTGTATATAACTCCAAGATTGCACTACAGTGGGGAAAAAGTTAAACTCCTAAATTTCTAGATTCCCACTGTACTGTGAGCTACACATAAATACTTTCACAGGGAACTTAACCTTTTCCCCATTGTAGTATGATCTTGGAGTTAGTATATATAATGTGCAGAGCATGTGGGGTGCAGGGGTCAAGCCTCCATGCAAAAGTGCAGATTTTTTTTTACATTTAAATTTTCATAAACTCAAAAGTATGGTCTTGACTATATGAATTTCAAGTTTCCGAAATTTGATAATATGATATCAACCTCCTTACAAATCACTAGACATTATAAGCTTTAATATCCTTTTTCTAGATAAATGCGATGGTGGTTCAGAGATAATGCTATCACCCCTCTTCTCGTAACATACATCTTGGACTTGAAGTGCACCATTTTGTGCTTTATCTTGTTAGTCATGTACTATTAAAGGCTTATTTGAAAAAAAAATAATCTTCCAGTTGGTTTTCTAAACATTTTAAAGGATATTCAACAACTTAAATGGATCACTCTTTTCTTTTGATATAGGACAAAAACCAGTGTGCATACATGATGCACTATAGAGAGCATGTGTTGGTGTAGTGCATTCATTCATTCACCATTGTGCCTACATGGCAATAAAGTAACGTACACCCAAAAGGCTGCTGCATTTTGTAAGACATATCCCCAGCCAGTTATTGTATTATGTAACACATTTATAGTTATGACATTAAGTCATTTGTAAGAGTATTATTCATCACATGCAGTGAAACAGCAGTACAGAACCCACTATACAGCATCTGTCATGCAGGAATCCAGGAATAAGTTCTCACTGGTACCTTGCTGTGGGTAGCCATTAACACAAATGTCAGTGAAGACACCTTGTCTGTATGCAGGCTGTGATGGCAGTAAGGTTTAAGGAGACAATACAAATGGAAACTTTCAAACCCCTACATTAGCATGTGATTTTATAACAGTGTTGGGGCAGATGGCATTTCTTTGTGGATGAAGTATATAGAATGTATTTTCACCCATAGGAGCACACAATGAAATGGAGAATGAGATGTATAAGCCCTGAGGAATTTACTGGGATGTTTATCCTAGACTGCCTGATTCCACTTACATCACCATGTCTTCTGCAATGGATGGCAACACTTCCACCTCTAAATAGTTTTTCTTCTGACATCCTAGACAAGATTTGACTTGTACTGACTCCAAACCCACTGGCCTAATAAGAATGTTTTATACTTCTTGAGGACAAACTGTGAGAGGAAACAGAAAGGCTCTGAGCTCAACAGTTAAAAAGAAAACAAAGATGAAATTATGAATACTTCTGCATGGCACATGGCTCTTGTATGAATGCTGCTATATTTTTCTAATCCTTTCTTTGCCTCATGCAAAGCACTGATACATTTATTTGTACATCAAGCACAAATTAGCTCCTGGAACTGTTGAAACAGTTGAAATATAATTACTGTACTGTATGTGGTTTTCTGAAAAAACAGGAAGTTAAATTAAGAAAAAGGTACTGTTTTTAGAGCAATACTGTGTTTAGCAATTGTTAGTTAATTTGTAGACTCAGTCACAATACATAGTCTGGAAATAAGTTGAGGGAGGTGCAAATTCTTGTTTGGATTGGCCTGTCTTTCCCAAAGGACATTGCATTATTGGAACACTCGCAGCTATGTTGGTTTGAATCTTACTAAGACTCGGTCTTGAAAGGGATTCTACCCAAACATTACAATACAGACACATGTGTGTGTATCTAAATATATATATATATATATATATATATATATATATATATATATATATATAAAACTCACTTTACAATCTCGAAATACTGAAATCCTGATTTTTAGTATCTCAAGACTAAAGTGCTGAAAGTACAATGCATTGAAAGTTCAAAAAATGGAACATCACAATACCAAAACTTTATAATATCGAATTTTCAGTAAGTGACACTCTGTGTTTTAACACACCTTCCGCAATACAAACAAATACACATACAATACCTTCCTCCCCACACTATGACAAACCAACACAACACGCACACACACACACACACACACACACACACACACACACACACACACACACACACACACACACACACGAAACTCACCTAATATATGTATAAGCAGGGGGCACCCCGCTACTTATATATACAAACTCCAAGGTTGCACTAACAGGAATAAGACATAAAACCCACTGCTATGCAGTCTAAACTTCTGTTGCACAAACACACATTGCATATGTACAAACACCACCACTTTCAACACTTACACACTCACACTCTTACCTACCCACCCTAACCTACACCTAAAAGTTCCCAATACACTTAAATAATACCAAATCCCTACCCAAAACCCTTAAACAAAAAACACTTACCTGAATCTCAGATTATTACCACACATTGACAGCCATCTCTATATCCCAGACCACACTGCAACTTAAAGACACAGCAAACCACAAATAAAGCAGTGTACCATCATAACTGCGGATTCAACAATTTCACATTTGATGAAATCTAGGTTTGAATAACTGCACTTTCGACACTTTCATCTCCAGCTACTGAAATTCAGGATTTCAGTATTTCGAGATCTTATGGTCAAGTTTTGAAACTTTGAACTATTTAAATGGAGATCGCCGTACAGTGTGGAATTATATATTTACCATTTTCCTCTATGTAGTGCAATCTCAGAGTCGGTATATTTAATTAGCAAGGAGTGCAAAAATGTAAAACAAAAAAAAAAGATTTATTTTTTATTTTTTATTGAAATTTCGAAGTTTCAAAATGACCATAAGAAATTCAATGTTTTGAAACTTCAAAATTGAGAGGTAGAGCAATATTGCTGAGCGATCCAGGAAACAGAGCTATGGGGCTTGCATGAGAGTGCAGATACGGAGGTGTCTGCAGAATGCAAATCACCTCATAAGCTGGTGAAAAACATGCAAATTAAGTTGATTTGTGATTCATCAAGCAGAAAGGCACCCTTGTAGGTGCTGTGTCAGTGTAGGGAATGTATGTCATTAGAAAAATTCAAACAGGGGCTGTAAAAGCCCCAAAAAGGGTGGACAGTGCACAGTAGACATGCAAATGGCCAAAAGTATGGCCAATAATTCCAAAAAGGAATGCAATGTAATAAAAATATAAATTTTTAATATATATATATATATATATATATATATATATATATATATATATATATATATATATATCACATTTAAACAGCACGCAGCAATGTGCAAACACAGTGTTATGCAAAAAAAAAATAATAATAATAAAAAGTTTATAAAATGAAAATTAGATACTTGCAAAAGTAATGCATTATAGTGCCCAATAGGCAGAGTCATACAATGGCAGGTTAAAGTGGTTGCTAAGGAGACACGCCCTGGTATAGTGAAGTATCCAGGGTATACACAATTAGGTGTATGTGAATGAGCCAGGGTTATTGAATAGCAAAAAGGGCCACCATGTCCACAGGTGCAAACCATGGTAGGGCTAGACTATATTGGTGTAGGCAGGACTGGTATTGATATCTCAAGGGGGTGTGTCACAGTATGTTAAAGCAGATTGGAGCTTAGCGGCGCCTGTTTGTGCTCAGCTAAGCACAGCTAAGCAGAGGGGTGTGTCTGATGATGCTGACTGTGTTTTAGCTAGTTTAAGAAAAGCTGAGCGTGGCCATGGTTGTGAGAGTGTCAAAACTGCTAAGCATTGTTTACACTTGTTCCGCAGGTTTGTGAGGCATGCCGCACTGCTTAGCAGTGAAAGAAATAGGAAAAAAAATATTTTAAAAAGTTGCCTGGGAAAGCCAATCAGGTAGAAATGACTGATAAGCCCTGTTCAACAGACACTGGCCCATTCAAACCCCCAATGCTATACATATCAGGTGGAATGCAGCATAATGAGCCAATAACACAGGCTGCAACTGCAGCACACCACTATAAAGTATGCTTACACCCTACAATCTGGTTTTCTCACATACTCTGCACCATTGGAGTTCACACTTGGGAATTTTAACTGACAAAGTGCTAGGGGCTGCTGCTGCTCTGCTACATCTGTATGTGCCTGAGATTGAGGTCAGTGAAGATGATGATGCTGACAACAGGCCCAGACTGAGAAGGAAAAGAGTGTTCAGGCCCAGTGTGACCAGCCAGGGACCACATAAGCTGGAGATTGTGGAGCGCAGCAGGGTGGACAGAGACATACTACAATAACTCACAGAGCTCTGTTGCCCTCAACTCAGACCAAGATCCAGCAGAGGGGAACCCATCCCAGTGGAAACAAAGGTATGTGTAGCCGTTAGAATATTAGCTGCAGGTACTTTTCAAAGACCAACTGGAGACATAATGGGGATCTCACAGGCATCTGCATTCAGGGTACTCCACCAGTTCCTGGGTGCCATGCAAGCACATGCCAGTGAGCACATTTATTTACCCTGCACCCCTGAGGAGAGGGTCAGCAATATGCATCTCTTCTGCCATGTAGCATACTACTCTGAGGTACTGGGTGCCACAGACTGCACTCTTGTGCACATCAAAGTACTACCTGGTGAAGGTGGTAGGGTCTACATCAATCACAAGTGGTATCACTCTATCAACTGCCAAGTTGTGTGCAATGCCCAGGGCATTATCATGAATGTGTGTGCTGGCAGCCCTGGCAGCTTCCACAACTCCCACATCTGGCATGCCTCACAGCTGTACCAGACATTTGCCAAGGGGAGACATCCCATATGGCCATCTACTGGGGGATGCTGGCTATGCACTAGAACCGTGGATGATGACACTCATCAGAAATGCACACACACCTACTGAAGAACGCTATAATGAGGCATATGCACAAACTAGGAACATCATAGAGATATGCTTAGGCTGCTCAAGTCACAGTTCTGCTGCCTCATTATATCTGGTGGAGACCTGCAGTACTCTCTAGCCACATGTGCATACATGTTCACAGTATGTGGCATGCTACACAATATGATCCTGCAGAAACAGCTGTGGCAAGAACATCACAGGGTAGGGAAACACAGTCTCCCACTAGTGCCAAGTTCCCCACACTCACAGGAGGACTTGGAAGAGGAATCCCCGGAGCCTATCCCTGTAGGCAGATGTAGGTGTGCCCAGTATGCCCTAGCCTTGGCAAAGAGGCAATGCATAGCACATGCACTGACAACCTAGGGACCTAGGGACTGACACCTCACTCTGACTCACATACATAGTAAAAAGGATGACATCCACACCACACAACCTGTACCTTACCATGTATTGGCTATGTACAGCATGCATCCGACAGAGACAGCCATGAAACACTATTATCTGAACTGCTGATGGCACAAGGTAAGTCACCTTTCTTTACAAGAAATGAATGGGGTAGTTGACTGTGGTAGCATATGTATGAACCTGCCACATGTATGCAAGGAATAGAGTGGGCTACCAGGATAGCTGCAGGCAACCAACAGCTATGTGGGACAACAGGAACTGTCCATCCAATACTGGCTGACCCTTAATATGCAGTAGGCTACAAGACAGCAAAACCCAATGCACTATGTGGGGGAATAACATACAGCAGGGTCACAGGACAGATGCTTGACTGTCAGTGCTAGAGTCCCCTACCCCCAGCACACCCATGTCCCCATACAACTGCAGTCACAGTATGTTTGCAAGGTAATAGCAGCAGGTCACACAATCCCTGGGCTGTCCCAATCAACCTGGTGACATGTATCATTTCTCCAATATGCAGGGGTGAAAGTGCTATGTCTGTCTGTGGTTGATAGTGTCAGGAAGTAAACTGCACTGTCTGGTGGCTGTTGTGGCTTAGTGGGTAAGTACATTACCATGGATGATGGGGCACATGTTTCGAGACTGGCTGCACCTACTGTTTTGCATGTGAGCTACACCCATGGTAGGAGTTCTACAGACTGTCCATATGTCAGTATTTCTTACTGCATGAAAGCTGGACAAAGACAGACATAATGGAGGGACAGGGGGCCATGGATATGAGCAGTACACAGCCCTCAGTAACCTAGATTGTGACTAGTAGAACAGCAGGTTGTAACAAGTCTCTGTAGCAGCAAGACATAAAGGCTGTCACGTAAATGTGTCAGTACTTACAACAAGTTAGTGGGCACCATCTATACCCCACAGAAGTGCAGAGTTTAACAGAATGTCCACAATTATGGGTCATATATCTGTTCTGTTTGTCATGACATTTGGAGTTTTCTGGCAAACTATTTGCAAATGATTAAAGGTTGCTGTGAGCAACTAATAACAGACAGGTGAGATGCAGACTTCATACTCATTGGAAAATGCATGCAAATACAAAACCATTCTACCAATTGTCTAGGTTTGTAAGAGCAATATTAAAATCCTGTCTCCATGTTTGGGCGTATGTCCCACTGTTATATAAGGCCTTGTCCACATTGATGGCTGTAAGAGTATGAGAGGTTTGGGCAACATATAGCCTTATAATAACAGTACAAGACAAAATGTCTGAGGACCAGAGCAGGCATATGGGGCACTATGCTGGACAACCTGCAAAACAGGTACAGTCAGAGGTGTGAAGTCCATAACCCTGTGTGTGTGGTGTTACATTTATTACACCAGTCACAGCATACCTACAACTACATAGAGCAGCAACTGTGTACAAAGCCATCAACTGGAGCAGGGCAGGACAAAGGCCCACATATAAGGTGAAGGAAGAACTACTGGACAGACTAATGTAGAAAGTGCAGAATACAAAAGTTTGTGTAGTAGCATAGGTTCCCTGCAGTGTATGGTGTTGGTAACCCAAATGTCTGTCAGCGTTTCTTCACATCAATCTATAATGATCTGCCACTGATGTACTAGGAAATCACAATGCTATATAAAATGTACCAGACATATTATGCAAAACTGTGTTCAGTCCAATACATGCTGTACACATCCTACATATGGGTTAGATATTAGAGACAGCACACAGCCGAGAAATCCCTCAGGCAGAATATCAAGGAGGTACTGTACTGTTCCACTAGGTACAGCAGACAATTGGCTGTAGCACAAAAAATCCTGGACTGGAGTACAGGTATATCTGGCCTCGATTCCCATTGCTAATAATGATGGTCATATTGGCATGCTCCTACACTTAGCTAATTTCAGCCCATGTCTGAACCCACATCTGACTATAGAACTGTGATGTCCATATATCTCTGCTCATACAGAGAGCTATGTATACCTCTACTGTCTCTCACTATCCCCATCAGACATAATTACCTTTATCCATCTGTATGTGGCACATATAGGCTCATAGGTAGGTACTAGGCTATCTGCCCGAGGGCATTTATAAGCCTAGCCAGAGTGTGTTGGCTTTTGCCACCCCATTGATTAATTAACTGAGCCTCTGTCAAGCAGAGCCAATGAAGTGATCCCAGGGATGTATTTTCTGTTACCCATCCACTCGTCAAGGTTTCTCTTGAAGAGTGCTAGTGAGGGGCTCTGCCTAATGTAGTTAGGAATTTTGTTCCAAAGCATGGGGAGTCTCTGTGACAGGAATCTATCTCTCCAGCATGTTCTATTTATTGTTGTGGCAAGGTTTAGCTCACTAGAGCACATGGCTCACAGTGACTTGGATTTCTTTAGGTGGAGCATGTCCATCAATTCTGAGTTGGACATGGCTTTGTAAGTCAGGCAGAGATCACCTCTGAGTAAGTGATATGCCACTGAGTACAGCCAGAGTTTTTTCAGTCGGGCTGCATAAGACATATGTTTGAGGCCAGTAATCCTCTTGGTGAGGTGCTTTTGTGATCTTTCCAGCTGTTGGAAGTGTCTTGTGAGGTACATCCCAAATGGGGCATTGTCCTCTATGATGGGTCTGATGAGTGATGAGTAAAGGGGCACTATAACCTCTTTATTTCTAGATGCAAACCCTTTAGTAATTAGATGGGTCACACAGAAGGATTTCCTAACTACTTTGGCAATATGTTTGTCAAAGGAGAGATTACTATCTACCTGGGTCCCCAGATCTCTTATTACCTCTTCTGTATTAAGGGGGCTGCCGCCTATGTGGTAATTCGTGGGTGTTTTGTTTTTCCCAAACAGGATGACTATGCATTTTTTGGCATTTAGCTTGAGGCCATGACTTTGACACCAGGTGTCTGTCTCAGTAAGGCCTTTTTGAAGGATGTCCGTGTCAGCCGGAGAGTCCATTATGGCTCCCAGTTTGCAGTTATCGGCGAACTTGGTTAGCCATAGTCCTCCTGTGTTTACCTGTACTTCTGAGAAGTATATGCTGAACAGTAGGGGTCCCAGGACTGAGCCTTGTGGGACACCACTTGTGACTGGTTTAGAGTTGGACCTGGAGCCCGCTATTCTTACCGTGTGAGTTCTGTCTGTAAGCCATATGGCAACCCATCTTGTGATATAGGGGTTTATGCTCAGGCTGGTGAGTTTTTCTATAATACCCGAGTGAGGAATGGTGTTGAACGCCTTGGCGAGATCTAGGTAGGCCGTGTGAACCACCTTTCCCTCATCTATGACCTTGGTGACTGTCTTGAAGAAGTCAATCAGGTTTAGTAGGCATGATCTGCCCTTAACAAATTCGAACTGGGTTGGGTTAAGTGTTTGGAGGTTCCCAATATCTTTGTTAATGAGTTCCACGATGATGCACTCCATAGCCTTGCAGACCAGGCTATTCAGTTATCAGGGTCAGTTGTGGCCCCTCCTTTGTGGAGTGGAATAACCGTTGCTGTGTATCATTCTACGGGCACGTAGCCTGTGGAGAGGCTGAGGTTGAACAGCGTGTTTAGATGGGGGGGGTTAGTTCATTCTGTAGTTCATGCAAGAAGCAGCCTGGGACACCATCTGGCCCCATTGATGCTGTGTTTTTGGCTTTTGAAAGGGCTGTTTTCACCTGTGCTTCTGTGATTTCCGGGACACTACACTTTTCCGGTATTATTGTGGGCCCTTTTGAAGGTGAAAGGGAGGTGAAGTTTGCACTGAAGCTATCTGCCAGGATGTTGGCAATATCAGTAATTTCAGTATATTTTGTGCTATTTTGCACTAGCTCAGAGCATATCTGTGAGTTGCCACTTAGATTCTTGACATAGCTAAAGAAGGCTTTGTGGTTATCTTTCAAATCCTTGGCTATTTTTCTTTCGAAGTTAGCCTTGGATGATTTTATGAGGGACAACTAGTTTCCTCCTTTTGTTGTATAACCTGTTTATGGCAGGGGTCCACCAGACTGGTTTCCTTCTCTTAGGGTAGTGAGTTTTGGTTTTGCTAGGGATGGCATGATCCATGCATCCTTGTTGGGGGTCATAGAGTGCAATTGTAAAGGATTCTGCATCTTGGGGAATGTTATCCTTTAGTGTGGGGGCTGTGAAACTTACCATCTCTGTCTTAAGTAAGGTGAAGTTTGCTTTAGAAACATTTTTCACTGTGGTTTCCTTGGTTGAGGGTGGTGGTGGGGTATGGACATCCAGAGTGATTAGTTTATGGACTGATCTAGCCAGTGACGGGTTGACCTCCGGTGCAGAACACCTGTCGCCCATGTTGGTGATGACCAGGTCCAATATGTTGTGGCCTCTGGTAGGGGAGTTTACCAGCTGATCCAGTGCATTTGAGTTGATAAATTCCAGGAAGCACTGAGCCTGGGAGTTTGTACTCAAGTAGTTTTCCCAGTTAATGGTAGGGTAATTGAAATTGCCCAATATCAGGGTGTTTGGTAGGACCTTCATGTTCTCCAGTGTCTCCAGAAAGGCGGTGTGGTGGTCCTGGGTCATGGAGGGTGATCTGTAGCAGGCCAGAATTTGCATTGCAGATTTTCCTGATGTTAGTTGCACATGGATGATCTCAGAAATATCATGCTTCACCACTAACCTGGAGGTGTGGGTATCCTTGATGAATATGGATACACCCCCTCCTTTTGTGTTTTGGTTCGTGTTCTGTGGCCAAAATGTATGGTATGAGTTGTAGTCCAGTAGTGCTGGAGTGTTCTCTGGAGCCTTGAACCAGATTTCAGTTACTGCACAGATGTCGACGTTCTCCATACTTAGGAGTGCTTTGAGCACATGCATTTTGAGATTTAAACTCCTGGCTTTGAGTAGCATAACCCTATTTTTTTTACTTGTGCTGTTTACGGAGGTGGGTTTGAATTTTGAGCCTTGCCTAAAAAAGGCACTATGGGGGTAGCAAGAGCCTTGGCCAGTATTCAAAAGCCAAGGGGTGACAGGTGCAAGCCATCTCTTGTGAAGCAATGCGGCTTGTCAAGCATGTCATCCCAGGCTGACAGACACTGGATCCCCTTTGAATGACACCAGAAGCTTAGCCAATTGTTGAAATTGATTATTTTTTCTTTACGCTGAGATATCATACTTGGTGAGGGCAGGATGCCACTCAGGGTCAGGGTCATACCCGCCTGGGCTACATGATCAGAGAGCTCTTCCATGTCTCTTTTCATGTAGTCCAGGGAGGGACATCTCAGGTCATTCACACCAACATGAACAATGACAAAGTCATATTTGTACTTGTTCTGGAGTGACCTGAGTGCTTGTGTTATGTGGCGGATTCTGGCTCCTGACAAGCAGCTAACAGTAACCTTCTTCTTGTCCAACCTAGTGAGTAGGGCATCAATGTGCCTGACTATAGAGTCACCTATTACTAGTGTGTTAGGTATGTTATTTCGCCTTAAGGGATGTGATTGTGTGGCACATTGATTTTGTGTTTTATGTGTTGTCTGGTTTGTGATGGGAGGTGCAGGTTTTTTGGGTGTCTGCTTTAGATCTCTCTGATGCTTTTGCAGGTTTTTATTTAGAGCCTTTGAGTATGATTTTGTGGATTTATGTGTATTTTTTGCCAGTGCTGGTTTAGTAGGTCTATGTGAGGCTGGAGGTGTGGTGCAAGGGTTAACCTTCTCCTCATGACTGTCTGTTCCATTCTTGGGTGGAGAGACCTTAGCCTCCAGTTTGGCTGCATAATTGCATCTCTCGCATATGTTAGTGTTTTGTGGTAGGAGGAGAGGGCTGTCTGTGTACAGGAGGCAGTTGTGACATTGCCTCAGGATACCCAGGTTCACCAGCTGGACTGGAGAGTACACCTGAAGTTGCCCTTTGGTCATGCCTGAATAGTAGTTGGTGAGGGGTGGATAAAGAGCCTTGCCCTGCTGGGCAATCAAGTGTCGGGGTATATTAGTGCTTGCTATTAGGTCTGAGCAAGTGCTGGATTGTAGGCTGCTTTTTGAGTGTTTAGGTTGAAAGTTAGACTAGTTTCAAGTGAAAAACTGAAGAGGAGACTTAGTGGAGCTGGAAATAATTTAGCCCTAGCTAACCGGAACTGCAGGCACACAAAACCATGCAAACGCAGTTTTTAAACTACTAACATCTGGGCTGGAACCACTCCTCCAGGGACAGATGGCTGCTCAAAGTTCCCCTCCTCACAGCTGAACAGAGAAACTTCCCTCTATCCAAGTAAGGTATGGGCAACTCAGAAACTTGTAACATAGCCCCGAATTCAGCACTAGCCTGAAAACTGGACTATACTAGCTTAGAAAGGCGGGAAACAAGAAAAAAATATATTTTTTGAAAAGATAAGGCAAAAGCAGTAGAAAGTACACTTAAAACAGCTTTAAATGACTACAAGCAATCCAAAAAGGCTATCACACTTTAATGTGTAGCCTACAACAGTTAAACAGTTTATTTAAACAAAAAACAACTTTTTGAAAGTGCAGGCAGTCAATTAAGTGCAATATGTGAAAAAAACAAGTTTTTAAATCACAACAAGTGCTGGAAAATCAGCGTTTAGGCGGAAAACAGTTAAGTACAGCAAGAAAATACAGAAAACTGATAATCACTCCAAAGTCTCTCTTTTAAGCTAGAAGGCTTGTATCAGTTTAAGGCTTTCTAGTGTTTTCCAGTAGGTTAGTTACAGGAAAGATGGGAAACATATATATATATATATATATATATATATATATATATATATATATAAGATATATCTGGATCTGTTGACTTTAATATAGACACATATATGTAGGTCACACACACACACACACACACACACACACACACACACACACACACACACACACACACACACATATATATATATATATATATATATATATATATAGATACATATATATATATATATATATATATATATATATATATATATATATATATATTGAGAGGCAGACGGGGAGAGAAAGAAAGGCATAGTGTGATGTAGTGCAGCAGCCACTCATACACCAATTGTAACCAGTGGTGCATGCAAATAGTATGGTGAGCAGTAGTGTGTAATAGTAGGTAGGTATTGGTTCCAATCACACTTCAGTTGCCTTATTTGTGTCTGAGTATATATTCTACATACAACAGAATGCACATGCCCAGCAGACCTATGTCTGTGCAGTGGTCACTCATTTTATGGCTCTGTAACTGGTGTCCTCCACAACAGTGACCTCCCTGTCAGCAGCTACTGATGTCATCCACCCCAACAGTGGTAGCAGACACTATCCAAATGCATAAGCTCTGTGGTGCATGAGATAACTAAATATCATTATGGTCTATACAGCTAGATAGGTAGTGGTTCTAATCACAGCAACTCAGTGCGTGTTTGTAAATATATCTTGCAGCTGTGTGTAGTTCCTGCCTGTGTATGTGCATTGCCAATACATTCTAAAGCCTGTGCCTACTTGTGAACCCCCTGTTGGCCAACTTTACAGGGCCTTCAAATGAAATCAACCTTAGATGCTCTCCAAACACATAAGGTCTGTGGTGCATGCAATAAGTGTGTAGCACTATAGTGTATACAGCTAGATTGGTATGGGTTCTAATCCCAACAATGACAACTCAGTGTGTGTGTGTGTGTGTGTGTGTGTGTGTGTGTGTGTGTGTGTGTGTGTGTGTGTGTGTGTGTGTGTGTGTGTGTGTGTGTGTAAAACTATAGCCCCCTGCAGTGTTTTTTATGTCTTCCCTATGTGTGTGCAATGCCAATACATTTTAAGACCTGTGCCACCCCTGTTATCCCCCATTGGATTACTTTACAGAGCCTGCAGGTGTCACTCACCTTAAATGCACCATTAGACACTCTCCAGGCACATAAGCTCTGTGGCGCAGGCGATAAGTACATAGCACTATAGTACATACAACTAGATAGGTAGGGGTTCTAATCTCACAACAGGCAATTCTGTGAATATATGTGTGTCTGAGGCATATCCCCTGTAGCAGTGTGGCTGCCTTGTGTGTGATGGTTATACCATTTTGAGGGCCTGTTCCACTCTGTTAACCCCCCCATTGGATTACTTTACAGGTTTTACAGGTGTCATTCAACTTAGATACACCATTAGAAACTCTCCGGACACATAAGCTCTGTGGCACATGCAATAAGTACTTAGCACTATAGTATATACAACTATATAGGTAGAGGTTCTAATCTCACAACTGGCAGCTGTGTGTGTGTGTGTGTGTGTGTGTGTGTGTGTGTGTGTGTGTGTGTGTGTGTGTGTGTGTGTGTGTGTGTGTGTGTGTGTATGGGGTGGGGCTTGTCCCCTGTATGACTGCCTTGTGTGTGTGTGATGGTTATACCACTTTGAGGGCCTGTTAACCCCCCATTGGATTACTTTACAGGGCCTGCTGGTGTCATTCACCTTAGATGTACCATTAGACACTCTCCAGGTACATAAACTCCATGGAGCAGGCGATATGTATGTAGTACTGTAGTGAATATAATTAGATAAGTAGGGATTCTATTCCCAAAAGAGGGAAATTTATGAGTGTATGCATGTGTGGATACATATCCAGTTACAGCAGTGTGACTGTGTTAGGCCCACCATCATAGCTCTCAACCCCTTAGAGCACAAAATCTGGATAAAGCCATATAGAAAAGTGGGACAAAGACCAAATAATAGGGGCAATTTTTAAATATTGCTCTTACAAATATAGAAAGTTGATAGTATAACAGGTTGTGTATTACCATGAATTTTCTGAAGTGTATAAAGTCTGAAAATAAAATATCTGTCATTATTGTCTAATGTCAGTCTTTAACGATTTGCCACTAATTTACCAGAAAACCAAAATGTTATGAAAAACAGACCAAAAATATGTGGAAAACATCAGGACATTCTGCAGAAATCTGTACAGGTGAGAGGTATGGCCACCACCTCTCCAACCCTGCAGGTTGCAGTCCATGTTTGACCAGGTGTGACCTGTGAAAACAACTAAAATAATACAGAGGTCCCAAGAGTGTAGGACAACAAACATTTCCTACCGTTGTGTAATAGTTGCATAAAGCAGTTATTGTACATGAGGAACACATTAATGTTATGAGAAACAGCATAAGCTATGCAAATGTGACAAAAATAAGCTGTTATATTGGAAGACCAAGAGAAGTCCCGTCCATTGCACTTGCCATGGGTATGGTTTGTCATACCAACTCTCATGATACTACAAAGTATCCAACATTGCACATTTCATAAGGTGGCAACTGTACTCTGTGTTGCCTGTCTGTGCAATATGTAGACATGGGGAGGCCCTGTGAGTAGCTGTTGCCCCCAATGACTCACATGTATCTAGGCATGATTGCTAACTGCCATCACCCATATTTGGAGGTACTGCCTAAGGCTGTGGTGACTGTAAGATGTGTACTGTCTGTCATTGACCCACCAACTGATGTTAACACACTACAATGGGGTCTTGCATTGAGTATGGAATGATGGCATGGTTCTGGCCTCAAGCTGAATGCAGAAAACAGTACCATCATACTATATGGCAAGGACATGGCTCCAGTATTTCCCACATCAATGGCAACCCCATAAACACACAACCTGCATTGAGAGACCTAGGTACTCAGGTTGATAACACTGTTGCATTCAGCCATCAAGTAGTAGCAGTGGTCAGAAAAGCCTTGTATGTGGTTCACTTCATAGGTAAAGGGAGTGCATCCAGAAGAAAGGTGGACATTACCTCTGTATAGTCAGTACAACAATAATTTAGTACCATGGCCCATTTGGTATGTACCTATCCAGACATCTACAGCAACTGGAAAGGCCATAGTAATACCCATAAAGGTAATCCATGGCCTGGAACACCTGTTCCATGTAGACAGCCTCGAATCAGTAATGCCCCACTTGGTATTGGACAGGTTATCCACAGGTGGGCTGTGGCATGCCTAGATGGCAATGTTGTGCCCAGCCCTTCCACAGCTGGCCCATATATGTGAGTCTAACTCTTTGTGCATTACCAGCACGACAGGCCTGAATCTGATATGCGACATCAACAAAACCTGCTGGAGAGACTGGTTTGTCTCCCAGAGGCTGCCCTGTCTTAGGAATACACTTCCCAGACATATCAGAGTACCATGCAGACCCTCATCAAGTGCAGCCATGATGAGTGGATGGGAAATGAAAAAAATCCCAGGGGTTGCAC
This sequence comes from Protopterus annectens, assembly GCF_019279795.1. Lineage (NCBI taxonomy): Eukaryota > Metazoa > Chordata > Ceratodontiformes > Protopteridae > Protopterus > Protopterus annectens. The sequence goes on along the minus strand of NC_056733.1, from coordinate 103,466,510 downwards.
CCGTTTCCCTCAATGACAGGGGCAACAGGTCCTGATCAATGACTCTGTCAGGGATAAAGTAATGGCTAGGCTTGTAAGGGACCCATGGCCATTACTCGGCTAACCTTCTATGATCCTATAAACTTGTGATCCTACAGAAATTCCAGGTGACATGTATCAGGAGTAGCATGCTGTGTCAAGGGGCATGCATGCAAGATTATGCTGTCCGCCCCCATTGCCCCTTACACACTATTCTACACATATGCACCTAGGTAACCATGCACATATGCAGCCATACCTTGGCAATGTCACATTTCTGCATTGCCACTATGCCATCCTGAGCTGCTGTATTGGCAGCAGGTCCTCACGGTGTAGACACACAGACATCTGAAACAGAAACAGAATAAGGTTTGGAAGACAATAGTCAGTCAGCAATGCTAACAACAATACAAAATCATGGCTCAAAGGTACATACACTTTGATGTGTATGCATGACAATTGCCAGCAGACAGCACCTTACAGGACATAACACTACTGCACTACAAACTGTCATTAAATGTGCTATATTCACTCTGTGCATCAGACACATATTACCATGTCCCTGCATTGATGGTATGGATGACAGGGATGTGGCACAGGTATCATCACATGCACAAGGTGTGGTGTGGGGTTGCCAAAGGTCTAAGCTGTACCACACAGTTGACATTGTGTGTGTATGTGTGTGTGTCTGGAGGGGTGCTGGTCAGCTGGGCCATGGTGATGAGCTGTGCATGTCTGGTGGTAACCTGCATGTGACAGTGATACGTGTGAGTGTGTGTGTGTGTGTGTGTGTGTTCATGTACACAGTCAAGCCATGTGCCAGCCTTACACGGTGGTATGTTGGATAGCTGTGGACTGTACATGGCAGAATGTACAGTTCACTGTCTTCGGGCTCAAACATGGGAACTGGTTCCACCAGGAGTGGCACTGGCACCACCATGCCCAGGGCCAGATGTGGTGCTACTTGTTGACAGCTACCGGTGTCTGTGTCCCTCACAGAGCTGCCCACAAACACGTTCTCATGACCTGCCATGTTGTGGTGTGGACAGCACCCTCCCTTCAGTAGTGCTGATGGTACTGCCACTACAGGAGTGTGACTGTGCATGGCCACATGAGCTCTCAGCAGATGCTGTTGCTGACCTACATCCAAGTGTCCGATGCCCTACTCCCACCACATTTTCAAGCACAGACATTGCACGGTTAAGGACTGACTATGTCTCACCCCACTTTCTATCCACTACATCAGCAAAATTATGTAAGGCATCACCAATGCCATGGATAGAGTCATGCATGCCAGACAGTGTGGTATCCTGAGTATCTGTCTGGTGTACCATTCATAATGTGCCTGCGCCTCAGTGCTGAACCAAAACATGTGTCAGTTGACATGTGCTGTAACACTTCTGTTAGGTGCTGGATGTGCAGCAGTCCTCCTTCGAGAAACCCTGTCAATCTGCATGTGTGGAACATCTCCAGCTCACTTGCTGTGACTAGTGTCTACAGTCACAGAAACCATAGTTGCCACATTCTCCTGTCGATGCTACCACCCTCTGACTGTCCAGTATCTGTGGCTTCTGGGGAATGGGTATGTGTGGGCATTCTGACTATGTGTGGGGACATTGGGGGAGGAAGTGGGATGTCAACCATTGGGACAGATTAAGCCCCTAACAATCTCACCTGTGCCTCACTATGGCCACCATCATCAACACAGTCCCATGAGACACTGACATCAGGTTGTGAGGGGCATCATTATCACAGTGCCATGAGACACTGACATCAGGTTGTGAGGGGGACACACTCCAACGCCCATGGTCACCTGTGAGGGGAAGACAACATGACTACATTAATTCCTGCACTATAATGTGTGTGTATGTGGACACACACACACACACACACACACACACACACACACACACACACACACACACACACACACACACACACACACACACACACACACAGGTGATGTGCCCCAAATGCATTAGACAAACCACACCTTATGACTGATGCCATGCACAACACACAAGCAGATCACAACAGACATACACAAGACAGACCCTTAACAACACGCAGTCCAGCTCATCCAGTTACTTTTGCTAGTACTATACACCTGTGTGATAACTGACATGTCAGTGTATGTGTTGGACCTTCACCTACAACTCAGTGCACCCGTTTCCACAATAGTAATGCACCCCTTTATAGCAGACTTCCCACACCTTCACAAAAATACATGCCAATATGTTACAGCTCCTGCAAATATGTTACTTTGATTACCCATGTAATGCACTGCAGTGCACCCCTCCACAAGTGAACATACACATATTGCAACATGGCTAAGCTTAACAGTTGTGTCCATGGCAAACTGGTAGCCCTTAACATGCCTAGAGTATAAATGAGCCATGCAAAACAGTTCCACACTCGCGGACAACAGGATGATAGACCCCAGCCACATGAGAGGTACCTATGGATTAGCGGCGGAGAGGTATTTTCAGCAGACACAAATGTATCATTGGTACAGGATGACATGTGCATATATCAACATGTACAGCACAAACTGTGACACTACCCAGATTGTTGACATTCGCAAGATTGACCAGCAAATGTGCACAAGTATGCAGAGGCTGCCACTATGAATGCCACAGTATTAACATGATGACAACTGGAGGCTTACCTGGACGCTCCTCGGCTGTGGAAGCTGTGTTAGCCACCTCCACAACATGTGGTGTGATTGATTCTTGTGAGCTGGTGGCTGAACCCTGCTTTGCCAGGAACTCCTCTGTGGCCAAGAGTGGTTGTTGTGTAGCAGGCCCTCCACCAGAGCCAGCACGGTCCCTGGCCACAGCTGTAGCCCTTTGCCATGCATGATGTATCATATCTGTGGCCCGGTGTCAGACTTGCTCATAGCTCCTATCATGCTTGCCCTCATGATTAACTGATGCTGCGAGGTCTTCCCACAGTGCAGTGCATTCTTGCTAGTTATGGTGACTCCTTGACAACAGGACCTGGTGATGCAGCCTCGGGCATCAGTTATGATGTCAGTCTCTGCTTCTCAGAAAGATGGATTCCTATGGCAGTACATCCCTCCTGAAAGACATGAAGAGGGGAACATACCACAGGGCCATATACATTGCTCACCATTATGTACACACCCTGTGCATCCAGATTTGCCAGCATTATCCACCACTAACTCCCACATCATACCCCACCATCTATCACCACAGTATGCATGTGACTATCAGCAACATAGTGGCAATACATCATGCATTGCCCTCTGATCTTGATGTTTCCTGCTACTTGCTGCATGTCCTATAAGGTGTTCAAATGCATTTTCCTGTTGTACCTATCACTGCTTGTTCATAGCCTGTCTACATTGTATGCAGTGGTGTCAGCCTGTTACTGTTGTAGTAAGCACCTTGGCTGTAGGCTCACCCCTTAGGTCTCCCTGGCCTTCCTTCCTCAGATTCTGGAATATGTGACTGGACAATGTCCTACAGTTTCTCCTGCCAGTCCGGTTGATATGGGAAACCTGGCACAGTGTAGCACCTGCCTCGCATACATGGGCAGACAGCCATCTATAAACACCACCAAGGAACACACTGTGTGAGAGATGCAATGACATTAGGAACCTACAGTCCATGCTCTCTCCCTGTCAGGCCTGCATATCTATCCCCAAACAGGTTGTTGACACAATCAGTACACCTCACACACCACCCACACCTACACAACATGCACACACATAAGCAGACATCCTCAACATGCACATCCACAAACAAAAGTGGCCTCCAAGGCAAAGCCACACATGAACGCCACAGCCCTACAGCACATACCACACATAGCCACACACCTGTGTCCCACAGCCATGAAGGCATCACCACATATCAAACATATTACACATAAGAGACTCCATTGTGAGACACACTGATGTGCCTCTCACCAGGCTGTATATGTGGATGGTCACAGTTACTTGTGTATCAGATGACAGAATCCAGCATATCACATATACACTGCTGTCTCTTACCACAAGGTACTGTCATGAGTCTGTCACAGTCCATGTTGGTGTGCCTGACCTGAGATGCACCTCCCTAGACTATATGCAGTGAGACATGAGTGAGCATACTGATTATGTGTCCCAGGCTGGTATGTCCCTAACCTTATGCAGCATTCCACTGTTACCCAGACTGATGTCACAATATATTCAGGAAATGATTGACCTTAACATGTGGCCTGTTATCTTGTGATATTTCAGGGGGTTCCAGTACCTGAGATCCTGGGATGATATGGTCAACAGACCATGATGCTTTGCCAGAGATGACTTCCATCTGTCTCTGCTGGCCTTCACATGTCTGGCAATGGTTCTCGCCACCCCCATAGTGCCTTCATTAGGAAAAGTGGTGAGGTTATCTCTACCAACATACAACTGTCAGCATAGCACACATTGAAGACCATGCTGCTAAATGCTAGAAGTCTACACATGACTCTGCCCTGAATGCAAGCATTCTTAACCCTGGAGAAATGCTGCCATCTATGCAGTCACAGACACATGGTTGAAAGCTGCAGAGAGCACCCCAGCCTTACCTGGTCAACCATCCTATCATACAGTCAGACCCCAAAGTGTGGGGGGTAATGCCATGGGACATGGGGTTTCACTATATATGAGACACATACACACCTCCACACTGTACAGGTAGTAAACTGCATAGGGGACACTGCAGGGGCAGTTCACCATTGCCAACACACCTATTCAAATCATAGCTAGCTACCGGCACCCACATGTGATCAGGAAGCCCAGTCTGCCTATATGGATCTCATCAACTGTATTAGGATTTGGGTCTGTACTCTGATCCTGGGTTACTTGAACAACCCACACATACTTTGGAAGACATACCCATGCCAGCACACAAATGGCCAGAGAGCCATCAACACTAGAATTATAAACACCTCAGTGCAGCTAGGGGCTACTCCCACATGAGGTGAAGGTGTGTTGGAGTTGATACTACACTAAACAGCTTACCACTGCAGCATCCCTACAGTGTCATTCTCAGTGGCAAAGCAATGTGGTCATGTTTTCAATCACCATCTCCCAAAATACCCATCTAGCTAGGGTCAAACATACATACACCTCCAATGAGGAATACAGCCTCCTGTGGGGTGGTATAAACAGCTTCACAGCCCCCAACCCCCTCTGTGGGAACTGGCACCAATATCCACACACACACACACACACACACACACACACACACACACACACACACACACACACACACACACACACACACACACACACACAAGAGCTGTACATGCATCTGTATAGATGCATGGAATCAGGTATACCCGAAAGGACTACATCATTCTCTGCAAGGACATATACACTTTTCTGGTGGACATCTTCAAGAAATAGTGTCTATAACAGGGATGACATACCAGCATCTGAAACAAAGTAGAAGCTGGTGCCCATTTTGGAACAATGTCTTTTTAGCATGGCCAACTGAATGAGATCACTCCTGGATACCTGCACAGCAAACACAGAGCCCACAGTGTCGACATCCACTACAGACAATCATCTCCCCTTCTGCACATATGTCTGCAACATCAGAGGAAGCACTTGAATCTGCTCACTTGTGGTGGACAAGAACACCACCTATACCAGTGCTGTAGGTCTAGCATACTTGATTCCTGACAGAGTCAGTGTAGGCTTTGCCTCCTGCCCCCCCCCCCATCAGTACATCAGGGTGTTCCCAGTACATGCCCCCTTCTCCTATATGTAGTGAACAGGTCATCACTGATATGTGAAATTCATGGTATACAGCTGCCGTGTGAGCCTATCATATCACAGGATGCATCCTACATGACCCCAAGAATGATATTCCAACACCATAAGGCACTGTATTCAAAGGAGGCCTGACTACCACCTTTGTCCCAGCCATGTGAAGGACAGCCACTGTCACCTCTTTGCCCTAAGGTGGGGCATCCACCAATGTGTCACATTATACACCCATCAGCCTAACTAGGCTGATCTGCAAGGCCATAGCATAGTTTATTGTAAACCTCATTAACAAGAACACTGGCAAACTCTGCACACTCCATCACACACAGTTAGGCTTTGTCAAGGAAGGGATCATGTCTGTTACACTCAGTTGACCTCTTTGACACAGTCACCAAAGCCATGAAGGGGGCTGAAAGTGCACACTGCCTACCTTGACCTAGACAAAGACTTTTGACAATATAACCCACTTGGCCATAATAGATATACACTCCCAAGTATGCATCACACCATATGTTACCAGCGGGGTAACACACGGGCATGCTGACATGACTCACCTAATCCACACAGGGGAATCCACCTCAAGTAGTTGACCCATAACTAGCAGCACCACCTGGTGTTCTGTGTTTGGGCCTCTGTTCTGAGGTGCAGGGCATGGCCATTGGGTATGGGTGACAATGTTTGCAGATGACTGCATACTGTATGCTGTCACTGGATTCCCTAATGATGTGGACACCTGCCTAGGAGAGTCTCACGTAGACACATGATGGGTTCCAGAAACATGGCCTTGGGCTGCATACCAGGAAATGCAGTGTCAACCTTTTTGGAGAGACTGACGTCCCCACATATTTTCACAGTACTAACAACATCCTAGGCATGCAATCAGTAGTGAGGCATCTGTGCACACAGGTTGATGGCAACATGACATTTCACCACCATGTTGATTCTGCTATAAGGTAAACCTTCTACATGGCCCACCTCATACATAAGGGTATGTCATCCAGAGACATGGGATCATAACATCCCTGTATTCCCTCCAATAAGGCCCATTATTGAGTCTAATGCCCCGTTTGTCATTCACCTCACACAGCACATTCATCTTGGGACATCACAGAGGTTCCCTACCAGGGAATACCAGGGCCTCAAACATCTACCAGACACACATAGGCTATAAGCCCATCCCTCTACCCAGTTTCATACATACTCCTCAGAGGTGAATTATGCCTGGCATACAAGGCAGTCATGGACTCCACATTGTTGGGACTGCTGCACAGGTGAAACTGAAGCTCCACTCTATTAACCCACACACACACCCTCAACCTGGTATGTGACATCAACTGGGCTTGTTTGTGGGTCAGATGTGTGTCCCATACACTCACCCTGCTGTGGAATGGGCACCCATTCCACATCAGGCATGGTAGCTATTTGCACATTTGCAAGTGAAGCATGGCTAACTGAATGGTTAACAGCACATACACCTTTGGAATACCACTTGTGTCCCTGTTGGACTGGGGCATCAGGTGCTGCCTTGCATACACATGGGCTAGCATCTGGTCTAGGCTTATGGGGTCTCAGGACCCATAGCCTAGTAATCTCATATGATCATAGGTATACCAGTTATGGCCTGTGTGCTGTGACAGACTGTGTTGTTATGTGCCCACACCCATCACTGCCATCTACTGTGGTGTGTCCCCTACAGGCAATGTTACAATACCATGTCATACAGCCACCATCCAACAAATACATGACTGGTACTACAAGTGTATGCGGACATTCCAGCAACATTTGTGCTACACAATACCCTAGAACAGTACAAATGTGGTGTATAGGATTTCCTCCTCATAGGTGTCTGACATCTGGAGTACACAGATGCTTGTGGAATTTCTAGATGTGCTGATATATGTGGACCCCCTGCCAGACAAATGTGGATGTCTGGAAACCAATTGGACAATGTAATGGTTGTACCCAGACTATGGGTAATGTGTCTGTGACATGGCAGATCACTCAGAACACAGTAATACAACATTAATATCTGGTACTTATTCATTCCCTTACATTGTATGCTCAATATGTACACACTGCTGCTGGGGCGGAGACTGTGTCCCCCCACTACTGCTGCCTATAACCTGCTGTCCTGCTGCAGGGTGTCAATGGGTATGCTAGCCATAGCTGTCAGGCTATGAGATACAGGTGTGGAGTACACAGTGACCTAGCCAGAGTACGTCAGGAACAGTCAGGGACACCTAGACAATGGTTGAACTATGCCTGTATGACATTCACAGACTGAGAGGGGCTCACTGACAGTGCATGATGTGATATGCCAGGTGTATCCCTCAGTAGTTACTGTCATTATTGTACAACAAACAGTCCAGTAGCATTTGTATGTGAGCTATTGATTGCTGGGAGGACTCAGGGGCCAGAGCTGTAATCTACTGCAGAGAGTGCCAAAAGGGAAGACTGTAGGAGCTTGACAGCTGACTAACAGCAATATGTAATTCCAAGATATGTTGCTAAGACCTACTGTTGGAATTCCTATTTCCCATGACTGCATTCCCCCATCTGCATTCCATTACATGGCAAATTCTATGACATACCTGGTATAGTGTGTACTCCTTTGTGAGCAGAAATCCAGTGGTAGTTTTCCTAGGAAACTGCAGTCTGTCTTCACGAAGAAAGTCACATACCTGTTTACCACAGGCAGCAGCTTGTCTTTTGTAGGCAATGCTCATGAACAGGTGATTGTCTATGCACCAATCTGTGACTCACATTTGCTAATAGCATCCAGAACAGCTGGGTCGCAGTTTCATTAGTCAACGGCATGGCAACACAGTGCTATAATTAAGGCCTTCATGCAGGCCTTGGCCCTTTTCCTGGCCTGTCAGGAGGACATTATCAAAGTCTGGGAGCTACAGCATCACAGAGGGTAGGTAGAAATATTGTCCACTGTTTGGACTGATGAGGTATGTCCACAGTTTTGCCTGCTATGTTTGCCCATTGTTAACAGACTTTCTGATTCTGTGGCAGTTTACTGTTTAACAATGTGTGTTGGGGTCAGTAAGGAGACAGGCAGATGTGAATGTCATCCATAATTTTTATCTGAATGTGCATGCTGCTGCAGTTGACGCTGGTCTGTCAGCTGTATATGTTTGTAGGTGAAACTGTGACACATGTCCCTGTCACCTGACCATCCCCTCAACCCTTTATGTATGGGTGTTGTGTGGATAGCTTGCTCTAGGTGTTTGGGAGGCATATTAGGTCTGTAGCAGGTAGCTGAACATACTGCTGCATGTGTAGCAGGCTGCAGCTGCTGAATTCTTGCCAGGAGTCATACTGGGGATTGTGAAGACATTGGGGACTGCAAGCTGTATATGTTAGTAAGGGAGCAGTGTCAGCTCTTTTGTCACAGCATGGGCAAGGTGTGGGTACCCATAAAGTCCAGATGAGGCATGTGCCTCTGGTACATGTGTTATGTAATAGTGCCATCCACAGAGAGGTAGATGGCATTTAGAACACCTATTCATATTCGTGACACATGTCCCACCCTGCAGGCATTTGACATGCTACTGTGGGTGGCAGTGACTGTGGTAGCAGCAACCGGTTCTGCTGGACATTGCAAGGCTCAGTTATTTCTATGTTGTATTGACAAGCATGTAGTTGTCATTCAACAGAGTGGACTGTGGGCCAGGACTGTGGGTGTCCAGATGTCACACATGCTAGGTATGTCAGAGATAGAGCTACCAAGTCATTATTATGGCAGGTGTAGTTGCAAGACATATGTGCATTTGTACAGTGCATTACACAGGATTGGCATGAACATGTATATTCAAATGGGTATTACATATGACACTGACCTGTCTGTTCTGATTTTGTAACCTCAGTCTGCACTGACTTACCAGTACTTCAGCACACAGAATAGGTTTTATGACAACCATGACATAAGTAGGTGGCACAACTGTGGACATTCTGCAACAGTCTGTGCAGTTGTCAGCTCTACCTGATATCGTAGGCCTCACGTACATCCATCAACATGTATTTGGCTGCACTGGTTCATTGTCTGCATCACAGCTCCAAGTATGCTGTCATTTATCCCATTATATGTAGAAGTAGTGTGTCACTGGAAATCAGGATATCATTGTAAAACACCAGCCTTTCCTCACAGTTGGGTGGCATAATAGGCTAATGCACTATGCTGTAGTTGACAAGGTGCTGGGTTCAATACTTGGCTGGGGTTTATTTTTGCTGATGTGACGTCAGTGTAATTCATGATATATTTATAGAAACTGCAACTATTCTTCAGAGCTGAATTGGCCTAGTGGGTTAATGCACTGTGCTGTCTTTCAGAGGGCCTGGGTTCAATGCTTGGCAGCGGGTGTATATTTTTTTGCTGATGTGACATCACTGTAATACATGATATATTTATAGAAACACCTACTATACTCCAAAGCTGAGTTGGCCTAATGGGCATATATACTATGCTGTAGGTCAGAGCCTCCTGGATTTGAGACTTGGCATGTGCAACAGGAGAAGATGATTGCAAAATAGAAACATGCATATGTGTAATAGAAGGAGGTGTGTGTACCTAATAGGTGCAGATGTCCTGGGATCATCTTAGAGACATAGCTCCTCATGCAGCTCTGCTCTCCCTTGTAAGTGAATGACTTCTGACAAGTCTTAAAGAATGCATTGAAGGGAGATGTAACTCCTGGGTTCTCCAAACTCCATGAAGATGAGATTAGGCAGTGTTGCTTTATTCTTCCCCACAGCCAAGGCTGTTCACTGTACCTTACTTGTCTGGTTGCAGGCAGGGCTCCACTCCTTTATGCCATACAGCCAGCATATGTTGCACATAGAATGTATTCAATACAATATTGTACATTTCATCTTATTTATTTTTCATCTAAAGACATAATGTGCTGCTTTTGTCATGTCATTTACTTTCACCAAGAGTTATTATAGAATATTGTCAACTAAAGAGGGAAGTTAGCTATACATGCATATGGATATTTTTAACAGTTGAAGGTCTTTCATTCACATTTACTTAGTAATAAATAAGTGTGAAAAATCATATGTAATATAAGAAAAGAAGGTGTTCCTTCTGTAAATATAATTTTCCATTGTTTTGCCAAGTATTGTCAGTCTTTTTAGAAATTAGAGCCATGCATAATGATATTGTTTGTAGGGAAGTTGGACTTAGCACATTATTGGGAGTAATGGGACAAATGGATGAAAAAGTGTTTGGGGGACAAAAAGACAAACCCAATGAAGTAAATCAAATAGTACTTAAACACGCAGATGGTTGTAATTAAAAAGTGAATGACTTATGATGTTTAATATAGAATTGTGATACGATCCTCTTGTAAAAGAGATGTCCATTTACACTAAATGAAACCTAGCAGTGCACACTATATGCATATACCTGAAGTTTGGTGTGTGCCATATCTGAGTGCTTAAAAATATCTGTCAGGGTCACCTTCCTCATATGTCACAACATAGTTTTGTTGCTGATAAAGAAGTTGAATGCAAATTTTATGTTAATATTTTATTATGTGGTAACTCAATATGCAGCTGTAAAACTATCACTGCAGCCTTATCTTTGGGCCCTCAGCACCCAGGTTAGATTTGCTTATCTCTTGAAAGGCATAGCTACAGTCTGAAATCACAAGAGGTAATGCACATCCTGGTAAATCATAGAGGTGTAACTGAATAAATAGTTTCAGATCTTATCTCATGGGTGTCTCTTTAACCACCTCATTTTTTATTTAGTGATAACTAAAATAATTTCTACTTGTAATCTGCAGTTGACATCCTTCTATACTATGACTTATCAAACTTTTTATAACATTTTTAAGAGGTATTCACAGAAAGCAAAATGAATGCTACTTAGAATGCTGTTGTGCTAAATTAGTATATTTGCACATAGGTATACAATTCCCTTTAGCTATGAGTTGCATTGCTAGGCTGTATTATCCTAAGTCCCATAAGGCAAAGACAATCAGACTCATAGGGAATCATGAGTTCATTATTTATTTTATTTTACTTTATAGGTTCATAGGTTCATAGGAGATTACTAGGCTAATGGTTTAAGGGCCCTTATAAGCCTAACCAATATAACCTGATTTTATCCAATATATGGCCTCTAGGAGCAAGAGGATGGCCTGGATTTGTGCCTGTGCCTTGAGTGTCTTACTGCCCCTGTCCATAAGGGACATAAGCACTGTCTCAGGTGTGAATTTGTGATTCTCCATCCATTGATGCAAATTGTGTTTGAAGAGGGCCAGGTAAGGGCTTTGCTTAATGTGAATGGGAAGCCTGTTCCAAAGAAGGGGCAATCTCTGAGACACAAATTTGTCTCTCCAGCATATTTTTTCAAGTCACTGACTAAGTTTAGATCCCTAGATTGGGTGACCCTCATGCTGTTTGACTTGTGGATGTGTAGCAGCTTCATCAGGGTTGGATCTGTGAGTGCTTTGTAGGTCAGACATAGGTCACCTGTTAATAGTCGGTAGGAGACAGAGTAAAAGCATATTGCTTTTAGTCTGTCTGCATAGTTCATGTTGTTTGCACCCTGTATTTTCTTTATGAGGAACCTCTGAGGCCACTACAGCTTCTGTAAGTGCCTAGTCAAGTATATGACAAATGGTGCACTGCACTCGATTATTGGTCTAATGAGGGCTGAGTACAGCGGGACTAAATTTACTTGGATCTAGATGTTATACCTTTACTTATACGTTGTGCCACATAAAAGGATTTTCTCACTACTGTGGACACATGGTGGTCAAAGTTCAGGCTACTATCTATCTGTATACCTAGATATCTCACCTCTGAGTCTACTTTAAGGGTGTGCTGTTGATGTTGTAATTTGCAGGGGTATTTGACTTCCCAAAGGGTATGACAATGCATTTTTAGGCCATGGTTCTGGAACTAATCATTTGTCTGATCTAGACCCTCTTGAAGGATATCTACATTACTGGAGTATTCAATGATTGCCCCCAGGTATCATCCAGAGGCCTTCCACATTTGCCTTGACTTCAGAGAAGTATATTCTGAGCAGGAGTGGTCCTAGTACTGAGCCCTGTGGCACACCACTAGTAACTGGCCTTTGATGGATCTGGATTCACCCACTTTAACCACATTTGTGAACCAATTGGCTATGCATCTGGTGACACATAGGGATTTATGTTTTGTGAGTTTATTTATAATAACTGAGTAGGGAACTGTTTCCAATGCCTTGGTCAGATTGAGATAGGCAGTATATACTGTTTTACATTCATCTATGGCCTTATTGGCTTTCTCAACAAGGGTGGCTCATGGTACTGGACTGCCGAGCTGCAGTCCCCCCTCCCCAAAACTTTTGGAGAGTAAAAAAAAAGAACAAAGTAAAAAGTAAACAAAAAGATTTTCCTTACCTAGCACTAGTAGCAGATCACTAATGCGAAAATGCGAGTGCGACCATTTGAAACTGTGTGCATGCACGACTGAGTTCAGATAAAAAAAGAAGAAAACTTCTGTCTTGTGGCCAGGCTGGACTGTTTTGGAAACAGTCTGGATTAGAAAGTAGGTGGGCATCAAAGAAGATGCTCAGAAGTCATTGTGGTTTTAACTGCAGGAATATTGTACATAATCTACATACATGATGCTGCTAATGCTGATGTAAGTGTATAAAGAAGGGAAACCAGTGAAGTTCCCTTCCCATGCTTTAAGTGCACTGTGCAGTCATCGGACTGAGAGGGAAATCAATTTTTTTTGGATAAAGTGAGTGAAAAAATGCTTGAACTTAATTGTGAACTGACTGACTTGATAATAATTATAATCAGTCAGTCAGTTGAAACGTATGTACTTTTTTTTCCTGGCAGGGTCAACCAGATACACTTGACTTTATGTGTTTATTTCCTGGCAGGGCCAACCAGATACTAGTAGGTTGGCAGTGTGTTTGGGAGACTTTTGATAGATACTTTTTTAATATAATATCCTGGCAGGGTGAACCACATACTAAAGAAGCAATGTGTTTTGGGGGCTATTGATGTTGTTGTTGTCTTTCGGCTTTTCCCTGTTAGGGGTCGCCACAGCAGAACTCCGGTCCGCTAATGATTGGCAGTAGATTTTCATGAACGACGAGGTGCCAGCTCGACGTTTAACCTTCAATGAAGGCACACCCATTCACTCATGTCTTTCAAAAGCCCACCCAACCACGAGGAGGACATGCAGACTCCACACAGAAGGCACTCCCCACACTCCAGCCGAGAAGTGAACGGGAGAACCTCTTGCTGTGAGGCAACAATGCTACCGCTGCACCATGGGATTTTTTAATACAATACCCTGGCAGAGTCAACCATATACTAAGAAGGCAGTGTGTTTTGGAGACCGTGGATATTTTTTTTAATATAATATTCTGGCTGGGTTAACCAGATACTAAAGACGTAGTGTGTTTTGGAGGTGCTTGACTGTGGATGTCTTTTTTCTAATAAAACATCCTGGCAGGGGGCAATCAGATACTAAGTATGCAGTGTGTTTTGGGGGCAGCTTGTTGATGATTTTTTTTATCCTAATATCTGTTTTCAGGGTCAATCAAGATAGATTAAGATGATGTGTGTGGATGTTTCATTGCTGAAACTCTGGTCTTGCATGATTAATGTGTGTATGGTTGAACTGAAGTAAGATCACTTGCAAGCTCTTGACTATGTGATGCAAAAGAAATACAGTAATGTAACCATTATCTTCTGTTTTCATTATTTTAAACATTATAGGCTGAAAGCAGATATTTTGTGTAGGCAAATGGGCTGGAGGCTATGCTTAGTATGTGTGAATGAATTGACTGGCCTTACAGTTGTACTTCTGACTTGCTTTGCAAGAGTAACTTGCATTTGAGTGAAGTAAGATTGACCACAAGCGCTGAACTCTGGCTATTGTTTATGTAAAAAAATACATATATTATTAACAGTGTTGTCTTTTATCCTTTTTTGTCTTTTAACCTCGCAAGATAAAATCAGATACTGTGACTGGTGGGGTGGGCAATAAGGATTAAGGCTATGTGTGAATATGAAGCAAGTAGTCCTGCTGTTTACTGCTGCTGTAATTCTGGCTTTGCAAAACTGGAATAGTTGTCTATACTTTCAGATGAATGTAATGAAATGTATGAGTCATTCTTAGTGTATGTTATTTCATATCTGTTCACGTATATACTAAATGCCTGTTTAAAAATGTTTGTAATATGTTATAGCTTTTCTCCCCAGACATATGCTGAAAGGGTTTATTTGACTAAAGACAGTTGGACAAACCTGGTTAAACAAAAGTAAAATAAATACAATCAGATGTATATTTGTATAAGGCAAGTTGGCACACATAAGTTGTGACTAATGTTTTTGCCATCTAAATGAAATTATTACAACTATGTAACTTAACTGTTACCATTATTTCCACTTTAATCCTGGCAGGGTTAAAGCAGCTACTCTTGTTTGGTAATGGGGATGGGGGGGAGGGGCTGTTTGTGCATGAAATGAGTTGACTTGCCCTGTTGTTCACTGTTGTAATTATGGCTTTGCAAGATGAATGTGTATTTTGGTAAAGTCAACTGTCATACAAGCCTGTGACAGTGTCTGTCAGAACCACTGGCACATTAGGCGTTGGAGTGACCATGAACTGTGAACAATAAATTAAGATAGTACAGTGGGATTGTCAAATCTCTTTATTTTTCAATTGGCATTGTATAAAATGCAGAGTACCTGATACATGTAAATGTATGTTTACTACATCATGTGCACTCGTAATAGCAGTCAAAACCAACCACCTTTTTACTGTTTAGAGATGCTTAGGTTTTGTGCTGTTATAGCATAACTTAAACACCTCATTAGCTCTGAAATGTGATTTAGTCTAGTATTTGGTAGACTATTCAGCATGTGCAATAGTGATTGAGCAGTTATTTTATGTAAAATGGTAAGCATGATCAGTGTTGATCTCACTGTATCATAGCTCCATTTTGTGAAGTTAACCCCACCCCTTTCTATTTGGCCCCACCCCATTCAGGTGTCTCCTGCAATCCCCCTTTGATTTGAAGTCACCAGCTGCCACTGTTTCTCAAAGAAATCCACTAGATTCAGTAGGCATGACCTGCCCTTGACAAAGCCAAATTAGGTCGGGTTCAGTGTTTGGAGGTCTCCTCTGTCATTATTTATCAAGTCCATGATTATTCTTTCCATGGTCATACATATAAGACTAGTCAAACTTATGTGTCTGTAATTTCCTGGGTCAGTAGATGGTCCTCCTTTATGCAGAGGGATGACTGCTGCTGTCCTTTACTCTATTGGGACAAAATCTGTCTGAAGACTGTGGTTAAATAGAGGTGCTAATGGGCTTAATAAGTCCTGATTTAAGCAGTTTAAGAAGCAGCCTGGCATATTGTATCTCCACTGAGACATGTTTTTAGCTTTAGAGAACCACAGTTCTTTGGTGATAAATGGAGGGTATTTCTTGGGGGACAATTGGTGATGGGGAGGTAAAAATTTCAGCTGAACTTGTAGCCAGCAGATTTGCTATGTCTTCCAGCTGAGTATAGGTGATGCCATGTACAACTAGTTCTGCCCATTGTTGGCTGCTGCACTTAAGATTGAGGACATAACTGAAAAAATACCTTATGGTTATCCTTAGCTTTGGAGGCTGTTTTTACTTCAAAGTCTGCCTTCAGAGACTTGACTAATTCCTTGGTTCACTTGTTTAGACTAATGAGGGATTTATTGCTTTGCCGTGCACATTCCCTCTTTCTTCTTGACAGGATTTTCTTTCTTTTGTTGTACAACCTATTAGTACCAGGGGTCCACCAGACTGGCTTGTTTTTGTGGTTTGACCTGGGTTTATTTTGGTCTGGTACTATCGGTTCTATGCAGTACTTATGGTCATACAGGGCTCTTGTGTATGCCTCTGCATAGGTTTCTGTGTTTTCTGGATTTGGTGGAGCTTGGAAACTAGCTATGCCATCCCTTAATATGAGGTAATTTATCTTAGAGAAGTTCTTAATGTTTTTGGGGTTAGGTGGGGACTAGTTTTACCTTTATTTCAAGGGAGATAGCTTTGTGATTCAATCTTACCAGTGAAGATATAACATGAGGGGGGATGTGCAGCACTCTCCCATATTTATGAGTAATGGATATAGGATATTTGTTGTCCTAGTGGGAATGCAGACTAGCTGCTCTAGGGCATTTGAATTTACAAAGTCAAGAAATCCTTAGTCTTGCATATTAATGGTTGTGTATGCCTCCCAATTAATGGAGGGGTAGTTAAAATCACCCATGACTATGGTATCAAGCTGGATGGTGATTGATTCCAGTAACTTCAGGAATAAATTAAGGGTTTCTTGGTTTATATTGGGAGAGCTGTAGCTAGCAAGAATATGGCAATGGATTTTCCCATAGTTAGTAGGGCATGGAGTAGCTCAAGCATCAAAAATGAACATCCTGCGCATGAGCAATTGTACGGCTCAAGGCAAAAATTCAGAAAAACATCAAGTGAGCCAGCAAACTGTTGCCTGAAAGAAAATTTATTATATAACTGTAAAAAAACATATAAAAACAACAAACAACCAGACCAGTTTTGGCTGGCACAAAAACCACAGCCTTCCTCAGTAGCTCAAGCATGTCATATTGTTTGACCAGCTTTCAGGTATGCTTATCCATTATGTAGATAGATACTACTCCACCTTTTGATCTTTCATGCTCAGTGGGTGGTCGGGATGTATGGAAGCATTATAGCCATGCACTGCCAGAATGCTTTTTGTGGCTTTATTTTATTTTTATTTTATTTATTTTATACTTGTTAACTGGGTTAGTTAGGCTGAGCTTTTGGCTCATTTTCAGCAGAGACCTGGGGAGAAAAGCTCTTCTGGACTAGAAAACAATTTATTAAATTTTAGTAACATAGTGGTAACAATCAGCTATAGAATCTTACAAGCAGAGACGTGGAGAGAACATGTTTCAGTGATTGCACAGATATCAGCATTCTCCATGGTGAGGAGAGCTTCCAGGGAGTGCAGTTTCTTGTTGAGGCTCTTAGCACTGAGCAGTAACACCTTTAGCTTGTCCTGAGTAGCTTGTATTATGTTGAAAGATTTGTCTGTTTGGCAATGCCTAAAAAAGGCACTATATTGGTGGATAATATTTTGGCCAATATCCAAAAACCTAGAGGTGACAGGTGTAAACCATCACTGGAAAGACAGCGTGGCCTATCAACTATATCCTCTGAGGTTGACAAGTACTGGACCCCTTTTGAATGACACCAGTAGCTAGGCCAATTGTTAAAACTCATTTTCTGCTAGTACTGTGGCATCATCCTTTGAAATGGTAGAATGCTGCTCAGTGGTAGGCTCATACCTGCCTGTGACACATATTGTGAGAGCTCAATCATGTCTCTCTTCATATAGCCCAATAAGGCACATTTCAGGTCATTCATGGCCACCTGGACTATGATTGAGTTATACTAGTACTTAGAGGTAAATGACCTGAGTGCCTGTGTGATTTGGTAAATGATGGCCCCTGCTAGTCAACTAACTGTATCTTCTCCTTATCCAGCCTATTAAGAGGGACATCAGTGTGTCTCACAATGGAGTCTCTTATGACCAGAATATTGGTTTATGGAGTGTTTCACCTTATGGACTTGGTAGTTGAGGCACAATGAGATATGGTTTTATGTGTTGTGATGGGAATTGTCTTGTTTATCTACATGCAGAGTTTCTGAGAACTGTTACTGAAAGACCTTTGAGGTTTGGGTAAATTACATGTGAGCACCTCTGCATATGCAGGTCTATATGTGTGGTCCTTTGTGGGTGTGGGGAGTGATGTGAATGAGTTGCTGACAACCTGTTTGTTGCTTTTTGTGCCTGTATGTGAGATTCTAGCCTCCATTGTCAAAATGCAACTACATCTCTCATGTACTGTGTTTGTCTGTTCAAGAATTAAGTGGATGTCAGTGTACATAAGGCAATTGTTACATTTCCTCAGGATTCCCATGTTCGCCAAGATGGATGAAGAGATAGCAGGAAAGTGCCCATCCATGGTTGCAGGTCCTAATGTGTACTTGAAATGAATAGAAATGGAGGGTCTTTGTAGCTAGATGAGGGAAGGGTGCTTACATGGTGCAATCTTCAGCTATCTTAGCAAGCAGTGCTACTCTACCCCAACACCAAAATCAGATGCTCTCTGAGCAGCAGTAGTCCTGGGTGCTATAATAAGGTAACTAACACAGTAAACGTTCACAGTATAATGAATATAAACAATGTTTCCAGATGTTTGCACCTATACAGGACATTGGCACATGGCAGTCCAGTGCAAATGTGCTGAATTTATACCAGCACTGGAAATACAGAAAACTGACTGAGTCCTCTGGCCAATACAATGACTACACTTAGAGCCCTTTTGTGTGCTTCCCATCTCAGATAGACCATGTAAACAGTTAGTGCCACTAGATGAGTAATTCCAGTCTTCCTAATCTAAAAGCTCAGTAAAGGAGTGTCTAGAGGGAAATCTTACCACAAACAAACTTAAAGATACAGATATAGCAGTGTACTTTAAACAGCTTGTGAAAGTGTGATTATTCAATAAAAGTACTTTGCTTTGTAGAAATTAGCCAAGAGCCACTCAATTGTACAGAATTTATAAAGCTACTAAATATAAGCTGATTAATAAGCCCTCCAGGCAATAAAACAATTACATGCAGGGATATCTGGTGTGTTTCCCCAACCTATACAGACCAAGCTACCAGCCGGTTCCAATAGATGGAAAATCTACAGACCTCTTGATATATAAACACAGGAAAAGTGCTTGTTAGACTGTAAATATACACCACTTAATAACCAAACAGCTGCTAGCTAGATAATGAATTTGGAGCAAGTAAATCAGTAGAACAGACAATGAGATGCAAAATGCACTTTTTTCAAAATAAGCACAAGGAAAGGCAAAATTATTCAAGATATAAACAGCAGTGTAGAATGAGAGGAGCTTACGAGTATAAAGTTCAATAAACAGTAAGGGTGGACAGCTTAAAATCATGAACCCCTGAATTCAATAAAATTCATATAGGCTGTGTAGAGCCTACACAGAATGTACCCATGTACACTGCCATGGTTCCCCCTAGGCAGCTCACCATGCATATTAATCATGCTGTGCTGCTAAGGGACATCACAGTAACATGGATGTTGAATCTATGTAAGCAGCAGTATAGAGGCTGTCCTGTACATGTGATCTGTCCAGCAAAATCCTGGACAGATGGTAAGCACAGGACAATAATCACTGTACTGTACACTGCTATTGTATAAATAGCTTTTTTTTAATCTGCTTGTTTGCGTGGCATGGTGTGGTGCTTAGCATTGCTGAGCTGCACTTATACATAATAGCAGACACCTGCCATATATCTAAAAATAGAAACCAGATGTAATCAATTGCACAATATTTTTTTTTTATTGTGAATGTTTGTGTGGCATGGCGTGGTGGTTAGCATTGCTGAGCTGCGGTTATAAATACATACATAGCGGACACCTGCCATATATCTAAAAATAGAAACTGGATATAATCAATTGTACAATAATTCTTTTTTTTCTATATATTCTGCCTGTTTGAACAGTGCATTGCTTAGCAAAGCTGACAGGAAATTTAGTCAAATAATTGAATATATACGGGCTCTCTTAATTATCCAAGTGGCTAGATAGGTTGAGTCATGACCACCTGTGTAGTAGGTACTTGGTTCGAGTCCTGAGTAATCATAACTTTTACATTTATTGCTGTGAAAATGTGTCAGATGACTGAAACAGCAGTTTAGTTCAAAATAAAAAAATGTTACATTTACAAAAGATGTGTGATGCTAAGCACTGCTTAAATATGGTCAGTGGTCTACAATGTTTGCATGTTGCTAAGCTCTGCTTAAACATGTTTGAGTTTGCATGATGCTCAGCTCCACTAAACTGGTTTGCACGATGTTAAGCAATGTGGCGCTTTTTTGCAAGTTACAGTATGATGTGTAAGGGCAGGAATGCAGGCTATATTAAGGCCAATAGGCAGAAATTTCACACCATTAATTGGAGTCTCACTTGGCTGTTAGCATGCCTGATGGTGTTGGAGAGGGAGTACCATTTCAGGTGTCGAGGTGGGGTGCACACAATTCCAGAGTGCTTGTTGGACTCCTGGTAAAAAACTACGAACCCCAGCAGGGCAATCAACAGGGCTCAGAATGTAAGTCTCAGGCCTTGGATCGGTTGGCTAGGGATCTTACCAGTGCTACTGATATCCTCCGCACTTGTAAGCAGTCTTGTCACCACTATGGCAACCTGAAGCAAAGAAAGAGAGGAACCTTGGACACCTCAGTCCAAGAGGCTAGGGCTGGTCATACCCCACAGATATGTAAGTATGTTTGCAAGTGCTTTAGAAATCTACACTCTGAATCTGTGCAACACTGGTATGCATAATGGTTTACTTCTCTTTCAACAGCTGCAGATGAGAAGGCTCACAATGTCCACTCCCTTGCAGGGCACTTGGCCATGATGAGGCATGAGTGTGGTAAGTAGGGAAACATCTAAGCATTAACCTAATGCATAACATACTGTCAAAATAAATTATTTACAGAGTTTGCAGTTGTAACAGTTAGGTATGACATACTTAAAAAAGGTAATATGTTTAGTAATGTGTCACTGCCTACCTGAAATGGTAAATCAAGTTAAGTCAAGTAAACATGCATTACTGTGTAATATAGCTTCCAAACATCAGTTGATGTTGTGGTCTACCCAGATTAACAGTCACTGTTCTGCTCTGCGCATTGCATGCAATATGATGTAGGTTGCATTCAAGTAATGAGGAGGGTATATGGGCTTTTTATTAGATGTCTGATACAGCTATCCATGCTGTATGTCAGACTTGAAGCAACAATAATCAACAGATTTTAAACAGTGATGGTGCTGTCATATGTACTGTTTTCAAACAAATAAGTGTTCATTATTCTTCTAGTCACTGCATGTGTGTTCTAATCTGAGTCCAGTCAGCTGTAAAAAGAAAATGGATAAAGAGTGCAGGAAAAACTTTCTGATAAATGTAGTGCAATACCCACAGGTTTAATCTGGGTTTTATCATTCAGACCTGGTTTCTGGTCTACTCTCAATCTAATAATCCAGTAAAACTCACACCTCTCTGTATAGTTTCTCATGTCCCCTCCCCTAATACTTGGTACATTCAACTGCAATACCTGCAACCTGAAAGTATGCAACATAGAGGTCTCTAAGACATGTTTCAAGACGGCATTGGTGGTACTTCTAATGCATATATTATAGACATGCTCCCTAATCTTTTCCCTGAGCCATCTGTCCGTTTTACCAATGTAAAATGCAGGACAGGACATACAACTGGCTAAGTAAACCACATGTTCCGACTGTCAATCTGCTCTAACTTTAAACTGAGCAGTGTTTTCCAGGTATTGCAGTTATTGCAGTTGAATGTACCGAGTATTAGGGGAGGGGACATGAGAAACTATACAGAGAGGTGTGAGCTTGACTGGATTATTAGATTGAGAGCAGACCAGAAACCAGGTCTGAATGATAAAATGCAGATTAAACCCTTGTTGAAGAATAGGAGACCAAAGGTTAGGTAGTGACAGTCTTTAGTTACATACAGACCCTCACTACACAGTTCATATTGTTATATGACTTATGCATTATTTTTTATTTTTTTATGTGCATATAGATTTATTTGTACAGTTTTATATGCAATAATTTTTATGCAGTGTTTATTATAGCTGCTTTCTTGATTGATTTTTAATACTTGACAAGTTTTTAGATTGGTACATATGTCTTTAAATTAATTGGGGGAAGTGATGTCATTATGATGTTTTTCTGTTGACTATTTAAATTTGTACTCTCCATCTAAATAGTTTGTTTTTGGCTTGATAAAGCCCTTTTGGGTAAAAGCGCTTGCCAGTTCACTACTTATTAAATCGATTTGCTCTGTATATTTCAACGCGTGTGGGTTCGTTATTTTTAAGTTAAAGCTCTGTTTGCTATTCTGCCATTTGATGCTTATTTGTAAAAAGGAAATGAATAAAGACTGCTAAAAAAATTGTCTGATAAATGTAGTGCAATAGTCACAGTAAGGTTCAAGCCTGTGTTATAGCCATTTTTAGTCAAATAATGCTGTATATTCCTCCCACTCCAGGAACAAGGTATATGGGTAAGGTAGCTCATGTTCTGGACAGATATCCATGTGTATAAGTACCAGATTTTAAGGAACAATATCAATAAAATATAAAGCAGGGTTGTGCCTTGTTAAATAATCCTTTCCAATAAGTGTGAAGTAGTTCTATATGCAATGCATGTCTTTCTAATCTGACAGAAGTCAACTGTTAAATTAAGTGCACATTTTCCCTGGAGTAACAGCTTGTGGGTTCTTATCCCACAGCAGCCAGCTAAGAAATTGCTGGCTGTCTAGTCTACTTAATGTACATGACACATGCAATATCATCTATACAAAAAATTGGAGTTACTGTACTCACAACTGACACTGCACACCTGTATAAGTATGCATTATTAGTCTGTGTAGTAATATCACCTGTGAGTTCACTAATGGTATGTTTTCTCTGTCTCTCCACCCCTTATTGTCTTTAATTTATTAATGTTATTTCTTATTACGATTTGATATTAATATATTATTTTAAACTGACTGTTATGTTGGCCTTATGGGTTATTTCATACTGGTTTGCTATTAACATACTTGCTGTTATGTTATTTATTGTTGTGTTCGTCATAATATACATTACTATGTATTTTGATTAATCAATATTATCTTCCATTATATTAGTACTAACATTTCTTTGGTTATTACTTATCTTATTTTATGTTTATATTTAATTTACTATAGCACGACAAGGTAAGCCGGTTCCAAGCAATCTACTTAACTTGGCTCCCCAGCCGTGGCACTGGGGCACAGCACATCTGGGCCACACCCTGGTGGTGCCCCCTCTGGTGTCCCTACACTACCTGCAACATCAGGTAGTACCACCCCACAGACTGAGGCTGGGCCCCCCCTCTGGGAGCAGAGGTAGAGGATGTGGTCTTGTCACCTGTCAAGAACTGCCAGATATGGTGTGCAGGGTGGTCTGCCAAACTGTTAGTGTAGTGCATGAGTGCACCAGATGGAGGGTATGCTCACCATCTTGGTGGGGCAGCCTCACCCTGGATGCCAGCCTCCACCACTGCAACTACAGGGGCAGTGAAGGAGCAGTGCTGACAGTCCCATGGATGAGGACTGAGCCACACTGCTACGGTGTGGATGCTCATGGGACTGGGATTCCACAACACCCTCCCCATCCAAAGTGTTCGCCCCCCTCTTGCATCACACACCAACCTTGTCTGCTGTCTTGTCTGTCTCGTCTGTCTGCAAAAGCTTCCTCACCTTCCCAATTTACCTCCCCCACACATACTTATGTCTCTTCCTCAGCATTCCATTGTAACCTTAAATAAAATGGGCACCTATCCCCCCAAAAAATATGGTCCCATACATAGTCCTATATTTTGGTAACTCAATAAAACAACCCACTGAACACTTCAAACAACAAATGACCAGGAACCAAGTCCACTGCTCGAGCAGGGCAGTACGACAACCAACCGATATTCCACAATACCCAAAAAAAGGGTAAAGAAAAAGTTCCACGATCCAGCAAATAGTAGAAACCAGTTTACTGAAACCATAAATACACAACTCCAGCAATGGTCAGGTTTAGCGCTTTCATCTGACTGTAAACAGACTTCATCAGAACCATTAATTGCTAATTGATTAACCCTTATAAAGGCATTTTGGCGCCAAAAAATTTTTTATAATATAAACCTCATTATTAAAAGTTAACTGTTTGAAATCTTACCTTTTAACAAGTTGATTAAATGTGCACATAAATACCAAGGAAAGATGAAATAAAATAAAATAAAATAAAATAACCCTATGAAGAAGTATGTAGTATGAAGGATAAATAAGTATATAAATATATAAATATATATATGTAAATATAAATATGTAAATATATAAAATGGATGAATAGATCCCTTCAAAAAATTATATAAAATGGATGAATAGATCCCTTCAAAAAATTATGTGGGAATTCCCACCCAAAAATCATCCACGATCTAATAACAGAAAAGGCTTTATACTGATACTGTCATTAAGACCGGGAAAGGAGGTGGCATCACAAAAAATCTGCCATTCACTTTCCTTGTATGCCAGGAATGTCTTCCAATTACCACCATAAGCTGAAATATCCACTTGGTCTACTATAGAAAATTTAAATACGTGGTCTTCACCTTTTTCCAACACGTGTTTACTTAATGCATTTTTAGTATCTTTCTTCTTGATCCTATATAAATGTTCGTATATACGTGTTTTCAATTTTCTTTCTGTCTTGCCTATGTAATAGGCAGGACAGAGTACACAAGTGGCAAGATAAAAAACTCTTTGGGTGTTACAATTCACTTTTATACAATAACACACAGTATTCAAAAAATTGTGTAATTTGATAATCTTGTTCTCATTAATGTGCTTGCATTGACTGCAAGTACCACATTTGTTAGTTCCACTCTTGTTCTGTAAAGGTTTGATTTTCAAACTACTCTCTAACATCTTTTTTAAATTAGATGAAGTTTTACAAACACTAAAAGGTTGACTGCCTAAAAATAAACTAATATTTTCCGAAGTATTTATATTTTGCACACATGTTCACTGGACACACTTAATTTGGTCCAATTGGATTGACAATGCAGTTATGCTGCCATCACCCCTCTCTGGGGGTGACAGCCCAAATTCAGCTAAAAATCTGAAAGTGCACTGTTGTTGCTGTTGAAGAAATGGACAGCTATGGTTCTTTCCTACACCCATCCTGTACATCTGTACTTGCCTGTCATTATGTTTTTCCACCTATTTGCACCCCTTTTCATATTATCTCCCCATTTTTCTTTTTTTCAAAGATTTTTTTGCACAATGAGGAGCAGCGTGATGCATCGCTTAGCAATGCTAAATAGCACTATATCGATATATGCTTTGGGAACAATATTAATCACATTCAAAAAGTGCACCTGCATCCTATTTTGAACCCATTACAATCACACCTGCAGAACAGTGGATCAGCCTGCCAAGCCACACACCTGCTAATGAATGCAGGTGTTTTAAAACATCATTCAGTGTGTTTAAACGGTGCTGCACATCGTGCCACACTGTGCAAATCAGATAAGAGATTACTAGAAAAATAGTACTGTAATTGGCACTCTAGTATACAAATACATTACTATAAAGGCACACACACATAAGCTTAGATGTATGTGAGGTATCTGTTAGCAGGTAATCCTGCAATTATGTCTACAACATGTCAGAACACACTTGATAAAACATTAATAGAGAATAGGATTCTAACTGGGGCTCTGGTATACAAATGCAGCACTGTAAAGTCATACACATAATAATAGATGCAAGTGTAGTATTTAACAGCAGATACCTGTGGAATAATAACTACAGCATGCAAAAATTCACATACTATGTACAAATTCAAAATAAATAAAAATTCAACTGTAAAAGTGACTCTGTAGATCAGTCTGTAAAATGCATTGAAAAAATTACTTTTTGGTACATGTGGTCCTGGGTTCAAGTATACCAATGGAAATACATGTATGTGGCCATCAATATTATAAAGTGTGATATGTTTGTCTGTCTCATCACTTATTTATCCATCCAAAGCAGTACAGTTGTGTAGATGAATATGCATGTATATACCTTTAAGAAGCTATCCAACGGCTTGCACAAGTGTATAAATGCTGAGCACGTGCAAGTCTAACTGCCATTTTGCAGTTAGCTGTTGAGCTGTAAGCATGAATGTATGTCAGCTCTGTCTGTTAACTAGCTCATTTGTATTTAGTGATGCTGCTATCTATCCAGATGTGTTTATATATATTAAAGCATCTGGAAACCACAAACCTTGTTTTATGTGTTAGAGATGAATGAGCAGTATGGTGTCAGAAGTCGCATGTCTAAAAGGACATGGTGTCAGAAGTCGCATGTCTAAAAGGACATGGTGTCAGAAGTCGCACGTCTGAAAGGACATGGTGTTAGAAGTCGCATGTCTAAAAGGACATGGTGTCAGAAGTCGCATGTCTAAAAGGACATGGTGTCAGAAGTCACATGTCTAAAAGGACATGGTGTTAGAAGTCGCATGTCTAAAAGGACATGGTGTTAGACGTCACATGTCTAAAAGGACATGGTGTCAGAAGTCACACGTCTAAAAGGACATGGTGTTAGAAGTCGCATGTCTAAAAGGACATGGTGTCAGAAGTCGCATGTCTAAAAGGACATGGTGTTAGAGGAAGCACACTGAAGTGGCATGGAGTCATACATGCCTTGGCTAAAATGACTTAAGGCACTTGTTTAGATGCTGGTGGAATACACAGGAGTGGATCACCCCAAAAAAGTGCAAACTTTACAAAACAGGTCAGAAATTAATTTCAGGTATTAAAACTTGCTCAGCAGTATTTCTTTCATATAATATGAAACAATATTCGCATAAACCAATATGTATGATATTGACAAAAATATTTGAATTACTATGGAAAATGTTTGAAATAAAGTCTGAATTGCATAAAACAAATGAAAGAAAGAGAAACAACAGCATGTTCGCAAAGCATATGTATTTTATGTATTAAGCAAAAATATTCCAGTTATCAAAATTGTATAATGTGTCCGCATGTTTGTGCAGTGTTACAGTAAAGCTATTCCACAAAGTACAGCCATTACAAGGCATATTTCACAGAATACATCCATGAATGAGCATATTTCACAAAGTATTTAGAAGAGTTTATTGTGCATTTGAATGTTGTTACAAGCTCACTGCACGGTTTGTTCGTATATAATTACAAGGGCCATATTTTTCAGTGTGTTTGTACATAGTGTGTGGGCATGGCAGATGGATTTCAAAAACCCAGTGCACTTGTGTTTGACAGTAATATTGCTGAGAATTAGAGAGTGTTTGAGGAAGAGGACAACATTTTCATACAGGCTGCTCTTTCTGATAAAGACGACCATACAAAGGCATTTATTCTGCTTAATATGGCTGGGTCAGAAGCCATAGAAAGGGGATGTTCATTTGTGCATGCAACTGTTATCTATACAGGAGAGGGGGGAAAAAAAACATCATATTGTTGTATTGGCTGAGTCAAGGGAGGACCCAGTGTGCTTAAAACATACATTTAGAGAAATGTTAACACCCCAGACAAATGTCATTATGGAAAGGCACTTATTTTACACAATGGATCAAAAGCCTGGTGAAACTTTTGCAGAATATATAACTAATCTGAGAAATAAAGCTAAAATGTGCAGATCTGGTGACTTAAGGGATGAGTTGATGAAGGACAGACTTGTGTGTTGCATAAAAGATGATGCCGTGAGGAAGATTTTGCTTTGTGACAGTGATTTAACTTTGAATAAGGCCATTAAGATTTGTCAGATATAGAAACTCACAGAAAAGCACACAAAAATGCTTACAAATTAGAATAGCTCTAGAAGACACAGTGATAAAGCTCATGTTGGTAGTATGCAGCACGTTATTAAGAGAAACAGCCCCAAGCATGTGGCAGCAACTGTAACCCCTGCAGCAGACACAGGTAAACCCCAGAACTTTCTAGCAAATTCCAGACTTCGCACAGTCTCAGTGAAGCATAAGAGTGAGTCAGCAAAATCAAAGCATGAGCCCCCACCCAGTTTCATTGCCAACTGTCGTAATAGTGGTGGAAGCCATGAATCTAGAAGGAAGAAATGTTTAGTTTTTGGTCAACAATGTCAGAAATGTAATAAACAGAATCATTTCAAAAGATTTTGTAAATCAAAAGGCCCACATTCTTTTACTAAGGGAACTTTTTAAGAAACGAGTTGATCATTTAGAGAGCTGAAACCCTACTGTTTATGTTGATGGTGTGTCATTGCTTCATGAAACAGTTAATCCAATGCCCTGGATCAACTTATCCACACCCCTGCCAGGGGCAACAATATCCTAGACCTAGTCATTACCAACATGAGTGACCGGTGTTCCACACCTGAAATCAACTCCTCGTTGGTCAGATCCGATCATAAGCTAATCACCCTAGATATCCGCATCCCGCCCCCACCCACCATTAAGGAAACCACGGTAAAAAATTTCTCCAAAGCCAACTTCATGCTTCTTATGACAGAAGTGTCAAACTTCATGAAACCCATGCAGATGGACAATACAGTTACGACTGCTTAATCCTACACAAATGCACTCTATAAGCACTTACACAAGTGCATGGATCGTGCTATCCCAAACAGAACCAAGACGCTATCCTCCAGAAAAAGGAAGCCAATCTGGTGGTCCCCTGCCATAAACAAACTCTGCAACAGAAGGAAGAAACTGTTGCAAAAGAGAGTAAAATCCAATGAGTGGAGGAGCTGCCTGGTCAACCTCAGTAAGAAGCTGAGATCCCTTATAAGATCCTCTAAAGCTAGCTATGAAAACAAAATCACCACTGATTCTAAGGGCAACCACAAAGCATTCTATAGCTATGTCAAGAATCTCAATGGCAACATCCAGATATGTTCTGAGTTACAGCACAACGGCACGAAAATTACAGAACCAACTGATATTGCCAACATCCTGGCAGATAGGTTCAGTGCTAACTTTATCCCCCCTCATCCCCTAAAGGGCCCATATCTATACAGGAAGAATGCAGAGTCCCTGTAATCGCATCTATGCAGTAAAAGCTGCACTCTCTAAAACCAAAAACACAGCATCCATGGGACCGGACAACATCCCAGGCTGCGTTTTACATAAACTTCAGAACAAACTGGTTCTCCACCTAAGCACCATGTTCAATCATAGTCCCATGTCAGGCTTTTTGCCCAATGAATGGTGCACAACAACAGTTATCCCACTTCACAAAGGGGAAGCCACCACTGATCCTGGGAACTATCGCTCTATTAGCCTGACGAGCCTGGTCTGCAAGGCCATGGAACGTATCATCATGGAACTCATAAACAAAGACATTGGTAACCTCCAAACTCTGGACCCCACCAGTTCAGGTTTGTGAAAGGCAGATCATACCTTCTGAACCTGATCAACTTCTTTGAGGCAATCACCAAAGCCATAGACGAGGGTAAGGTGGGTCACACAGCCTATCTTGACCTCGCCAAGGCTTTCAACATCACCCCCCCATTCTGGAATTATAGCTAAACAACACTAAACTAGGTATAAATCCCTACGTCACAAGATGGGTTGCCAACTGGCTCACTGACAGAACTCACACTGTTAAAGTTGCAGACTACAAATCTGATTTCAAACCAGTGACAAGTG
Organism: Protopterus annectens; assembly: GCF_019279795.1. Taxonomy (NCBI): domain Eukaryota; kingdom Metazoa; phylum Chordata; order Ceratodontiformes; family Protopteridae; genus Protopterus; species Protopterus annectens. The sequence goes on along the minus strand of NC_056733.1, from coordinate 103,436,386 downwards.
GAGTACCACAGGGTTCAGTCCTGGGACCTCTCCTGTTTGGTATCTACTTCTCTGAAGTACAGGCTAACACAGAAGGCCTCTGGCTAATGAAGTTCACAGATGACTGCAAACTAGGAGCCACAGTCGAGTCCTCAAATGATGAGGACATTCTTCAGAAGGGCCTCACTGAGACAGACGCCTGGTGTCAGAGGCATGGCCTCAAGCTCAATGTCAAAAAGTGCATTGTCATCCCCTTTGGTAAAAACTCTGTACCCATGAACTACCACATAAATGGCAGTCTATTTAATGCCAAATGTGTGATAAGAGACCTTGGGACCCAGATGGACAGTAGTTTCTCCTTTGATAATCACATTGCCACAGTAGTCAGTAAATCCTTCAATGAGGCACACCTCATCACAAAAGGGTTCTAATCCAGGAAAAAAAGAGGTAATTGTTCCCCTATACTTGGCACTCATCAAACCCACTATAGAGTACAACACCCCTTTTGGAATGTACCTCACAAGACATCTGCAGCAGCTGGAAAGGCCACAGAAGTACCTCACAAAGAGGATTACTGGCCTCAAACAGATGTCCTACACTGACCGTCTCAAAAAACTCCAGCTTTACCCTGTAGCATATCGCCTACTCTGAGGAGATCTCTGCCTAACATATAAAGCTATGTTAGACCCAGAGCTGTTGGACATGCTACACCTTAAGAAATCCCAATCCCTCTGAGCTACACGCTCTAGGGACCTAACTCTTGTCACCACAATAAACAGGACATGCTGGAGGGATAGATTCTTTTCCTAGAGACTTCCTATACTCTGGAACAAGCTACTCGTCTATGTCAAGCAAAGTTCCTCATTAGCACTCTTCAAGAAAAATCTTGATGAGTGGATGGGAAATAGGAAATACACTCTGGGGATCACTTCTGTGGCTCTGCTCGACAGGGCCACAAGAAATTAACTTTCTTGGGTGGCATAAGCCAGGGAACCTTGTCGGCTAGGCTTACTTAGGCCCTTGGGCCAATAGCCTAGTACCTACCTATGAACCTATTTAAGGGCAAAGAATGAAGTATTTTGTACTACTCGGATAAATGGCAATCCCATAGAGCTCAAAGTTGATACAGGTTCTAAGTGCAATGTTATGTCAGCAGAAACATTTGCTAGAGTGTATAAAGGTGGAAGGCTTGATTTGGCAAGGTGTGTAAAGCTTGTTGCTTATGGAGGTGAAGAAATTCAAAATGAAGGCTCAGTAGTGCTTTCATGTTACTTCCAGCAGAGTGATAGAAGTTACGACTTGTTATTTTATGTGGTCAAGAGGCACGTTCAGCCATTATTAGGGCTCAGAGATAGTTTGAAAGACATCTGCAACAACTGGAAAGGCCGCAGAAATACCTCACTAAAAGAATCACAGGCCTAAAGCAGATGCCCTGTGCTGACTACCTTAAAAAACTCCAGCTATACTCTGTCACATATCGTCTACTCCAAGGCGATCTCTGCTTAACATACAAGGCCATGTCAAACCCAGAGCTGTTGGACATGCTACACTTAAAGAAATCCCAATCCCTCAGAGCTACATACTCCAGGGATCTAAATCTTGTCATCACAATAAACAAAACATGCTGGAGGGATAGGTTCCTGACCCAGAGACTCCCCAGACTCTGGAATAGACTGCCCATACATGTCAAGCAGAGCACCTCTTTGGCCCTCTTCAAAACGAACCTTGATGACTGGATGGGAGAAAGGAAATTCACCCCAGGGATCATGTCAGTCACCCTGCTAGACAGGGGTCCAGGGAAGTAAATAGTGTGGGAAGAAATAGCCAGGGAATTGTTATGGCTAAGCTTGTATAGGCCCTAGGGCCGATAGCCTAGTACCAACCTATGAACCTATGAACCTATGACTGCTTTCATTTAATAAAGAAGTCCACCATGTTAGCTTAAAAGACCACTACTCTAATTTTGCTCAGCACATTTTTTCTACCTATACTGATCTTTTTGAAGACAAACTAGGCAAACTTCCAGTTGTGTACTCCATGAAGTTAGACCCAGAGATCAGTCCAGTTATCAGGCCAGCACGTAAAATTCCAATAGCCATGCAGGACAGAATCAAAACACAGTTAGATAAAATGGTGCAAAAAGGTGTGATTTGTCCAGTTCAAACTCCAATTGAATGGGTATCTTCCATGGTGGTAGTTCACAAAAAAAGCTCAGATGAGATCAGAATAAGTATTGATCCATGAGATTTGAACAAAGCACTTAAGAAACCTCATCATCCAATGCACAGTCAAAGAAGTTTCAGCCTTGATGCCAAATGCCACTTTTTTTTCTGTCTTACATGCAAAGAGTTCATTTTTTGCAAATTCAGCTTGACAAAAAATCCTCATTGCTCACTACATTCAGTACTCCATTTGGCAGGTACAGATTTTTGTGAATGTCATTTTGGATACATTCGACAAGTGAAGTCTTTCAGGGTGAAATGGAGCAACTTTTTTCTGGGTATCCTTGTATTACTATTGTAGATGACATACTGGTAGGAGGTTGTGATGAAGATGAACATGACAGAAACCTCAGAAAAGCTCTAGAAAGGGAGTGTCAAGTGAATCTGAAGCTCAACCCACACAAATGCAAGTTCAGGCTACAAGGAGTTACTTATGTTGTTCATTTATTTATGAGTACAGGCTTACGACCAGACCCTTTAGAACAGACAGCCGTTGTCCAGATGTAAGCTTCAGACAATGTTCAAGCCCTGCAATGATTTCTTGGCATGGTCAATGACCTAGGCAAGTTTATTCTAGACTTGTGTCAACTTTCAGCACCACTTAGAGAGCTGACACGTAAATATGTATCCTGGTCTTGGTTAGAGCAACACCAAAGAGCATCTGATGTCCTGAAACAGAGAACTGCAAGTCTCCCAACACTCAAATACTATGATGTTCACAAACCAGTTACACTTTCCTGTGATGCTTTGAAATTTGATCTTGGTGCAGTCATTCTACAAGAGGATCAACCTGTTAAATATGCATCAAGAACTCTTGCTCAAACTGAAATGCAGTATACCCAGATTGAGAAAGAGCTTTTGGCAATTGTGTTTGCATGCTCGAAGTTCCATGATTATGTTTATGGTAGACCTATCCAGATTGAAACAGACCACCAACCATTAGTCACTATCCTGAGAAAGCCAATGTATTCAGCTCTAGCTCTGCAACGTAGGATGCTGAGATTGCAAAAGTATAATTTCAATCTTGTCTTCAAGAAAGGCAAACTTCTTTATCTTGCTGATACATTATCCAGATTGCCCAGAAACACTACAGAACAGCACGAGAATGAGAACCTTGATTATGGATGGAAGTGAGAAATTTTTCTTCCACACATCTTGATGAGTTGAGAGATCACATAGCCATGGATCCAGCTTTACAGAGGCTCAACCACTTTATCAATCAAGGATGGCTGTCAAAGCAATCTAGTTTACCTCAAGAAGTGCAATCTTATCTTCCATACAGAAATGAGGTTTTGTTGGACAATGGTATCATAATGAAAGGTCCGAAAGTGATTGTTCCAAACTCCTTGCAATAAGAATACATTCCTATCTTACATCGTGGTCACCCTGGAGTCAATTCTATCTAAAGAAGGGTGAGAAGGCTAGTGTTTTCGGCCTTCTATGTCACAAGACATTGAGAGAGCATTTTCATCTTGATCAGTGTGTAATAGTACTAAGCCACATCAACAGAAGGAACCACTTCAGCCAAACCAGATTCCAAAACTACCTTGGTTGACAGTAGCCAACAACATCTTTGAGTGGAATGGTCAACTTTATTTGGTGTTATTAGACACTTACATCCATGCAAGGAAATGAAGCTATGTCAGGAACAACACCAAAAAATGAAGCTATGTGTCTGATGCACAGGGTGACTACCTAAATTACTATGTATTTGTTGCCTTTGACATTCCACTTATACTGGTCACTGCCAGATATTGTGTGCTGCCACTTGTAATGAGTAAACCACATTATTTTGTGTACATTAAGTTGGACAGCTTGTTAATGGCTGTATACTTATGCAATGAATGGTTTCTCATACAACTGTTTATGTTTAGATTCAGGATTGTATGGGACACACCTATGGGTAGACAGCTACAATAAACCCATAAACATCAGAGCACAGGATGGAATGCCAGCAGAGAAGCAAAATGTCTTCACAAAGGTAAAGCAGTATAGGTGCTTGGCTCCACAGGTTAATATGTGTATCACAGGCTAACAGGGACAATGGCTTCAGGCAGCCAACTCCTGAATCCATAAGCTGTGACACAGTGTGGTACCCTTGATAAGTGTAAGTAGGGTTCTGGGAGCTGACACATCTACAAGCTGTGGCATAGGAGATGAACCATCTACAACTTCCCTGTGTCCACTACAGACATTTGTCCTAAACCATTTATGATTGCCTTGATATGCATCCCATTGTGTAACTTGCACATGATGTGCATTACAGCAGAAGTGTGCTTCACATAGATGGGGTGCCTGCTACATATAGTGTGTAGTGTGAGGGTTACATACCTGTCTCTCTAGCATGTCCTATTTATGCCACAGTCAAGATGCAGCTGTGTAGAACAGGTACTTCTCATGCTAGTGCTGTCTTGGATGTACAGGTGGTACACAGAGGAATCTAACACCTCCCTGTATGGCAGCCATACACCTCCCCACCATAGCATGTAGGAGACAGAATACACAGTTACGGCCTTGACGTGGTCTGCATTGGACATATTATGTACACTGTGTATTGGATTACTGTGATACCTCTCTGTCTGTTAAAGGTGTCAGATATATATGTGTGCTTATATACCAAAGGTGGCATTGCACTCACTGATAGGTGTGATGAGTGCCACATGCAGTGTAACAATGACATTCTGGGATTTATATGCCATACCTGTCTCTATAGGTTGTGAAACACTGCATGAAGCCCCACATCTTACCAACTTGTGAAAGTGAAAGGCTAGATCACTCTCTGTGTCCATAAGTCCCTGACTAATGGGTCAACTGTTGGAGATGTGCAGGCAATGTGATATTTTCCATGGGGTGGATGACTGTCAAAAGTATAGTATTGTGCATTCCTTAGCATGTAGTATTTGTCATTGGCTCTGACAACACCTGAATGTGTGAGTCAGCTCATCCTGGATAACTGTTGGTTTGTGTGGGATTCAATGACATCTCCTTATTTGCAATCATCTGCAAATGTTGTCAATCTGAGGTCACTAACAGGGGCCATGACTGCAAAGAAGGGAATGGCAGGAGGAGAGGTAGTCCCAGGAATGATGTATGTAGATAGTCCACTGGTGACTGGCCTAACTGTAGCCTGGGCCTACACAATCCTATCTTCCCAGCTAATGAATGTCAGACATTTGGCCATTCAACAGCTGACATACACGTTTGTAAATAACCTTTACATTGTGTCCAGAATGCCAGATCACCCAATCTTGTCAAATGCCTTCTCAGAACAGGCTGTAGAAGCTTGAAGTCCTAGGCAATGAAGACTCCCATATAATGCACACTTTTATTGTAAAAAAAACAAAAGAATAAGCACTTTCAGCCAGATCAATTGGCCTTCATCAGATTCATCTGAAACAACTATCAATTTTACATATATATATATATATATATATATATATATATATATATATATATATATATATAGTACAGCCACAGAAAATTAGCTTAAGCTGTGTGTGAGGTGCCAGGATATGCCATATCACACATGCACACAGGTTTGTCAACATCAGGTGGTGTTATGATGATGTCATAGTTCCTGTTGGTATGTACAACTTAAGACATACCTCAATGAACTATATGCAGACACATGACTAAGAGTCTGTTTCTGGTGGGTATGTTCATAGCCTTCAGTTGCATTACACCGTCACCTAGGATGATGGCTCTATACACACGGAAAATGATTGAAGTCAGTAATTGGCTTATTGTGTGGTATCATTTTAAGGGGCGACAGTAAATATTGGCCTGGGATGACTTGCTCAATAGACTTCAATGCTTTGCCACAGATGGTGTTCATCTGTGACCCCTGAGAGTTTGTGTAGCGGCCAAGGCTGCTGACATCACCATAGTGCGTCTTATAGGTGTTGTCTCATGGGAAAATGTTCCATAGAGATATATCATCCTCAAACAACATTATAGTTATGCTGGTACATGCTAGGAATGCCAACCCTAAACTCCATTCACTGGAAGGTGTCCCCATCATGGAAGATGCAGACATTTGCACAGTCACACACACCTAGTTCAAGGCTGTGAACAGCACTGCAGCCATTCTAAGCTACACATCTTTTGACATGTTTAGAACTCACACTAAAAGTGTGCCAGTTAATGCAGGTGGTGTATCCATAGTCATTAAAGATAACTACACATCCAGACTGGTTAAATAGTGTGCTTCCCTGGAGGCACTGCAGGTGCTATTCAGTGCTGGTAGGCCACCTAATGAAGCCATTTCCAGCTACAGGGGCAACTCCATGAATCAGGACACCTGTTGTGCTTATTTGAATCTACCTGTGCATATCAAGCTACATCACAAAACCATTTTGTGGGGTGACTTTCACTAACTAACAACTGTGTTGGTTACTCATGCTCAAACTCACTTTGCCAAAGGTTATTCCACGCCCTTCACTACAATGTCCTGAACCAGTGGAGTGACATCCCCTCAAGGGGGAGCCAGTATATCTCATCAGGTTCTTACCAATATGGCTGACCACTGTAGCACCTGCACTGTGAGGTTCTTCATGGCAAGATCTGACCACAAATCAGTCTCCTTACATGTAAGATTTACACCTGAACCCCCTTCATAAAACACAGTAGTAAACTTCAACAAAGCAAAGGATAACCTCCTATGGGATGGCATAAATAAGGTGACTGCACCTCCACCCTCAGATGGGACAGGCAAGTATGGCAGCCTCTACAACAATGCTTTATGCAGCCACTTGTACATCTCAATGGACTTGGCTGTAGCTGACTGGAAGACAAGAAGCACCTCATGGCACAGCAAACTGGGAGCAGTCATACAATCTCCAAGTTATGTCACTCTCCTACAAGATTGTCTTCATGAACATATGCTTGTTCACATACTCATCATTGTAACACCATGTCAATGTGTATGTAGTATCATTTCCATCAGTAACAGCAATGTTCCTGGTAAGTAGAACATCACTGGCAACACCTGATGTACATGCTCAGGGGTGAGAGACCTAGTCACACAGGTTCACACCTATTTTAACATAGATCACCATGTCTCCCCAGGATAGTATATCATGCTCATGTCATTAGTGAGGGCACTGTCAACTGATAACAATGTAGTTATAACATCCATGTACTCTTCCTTCAGCATGCCAATATTTCACTGCAATGGCCATTTTCTCATGTAACTTTGCAAGCACCAGTGGCAATTGCACACAACACAAAGTTTCCTCACAAGTGAACTTCAAGTCTTCAGTGTCTGTCCTATAGGGATTGTGTGCAATAACTGACATTGTAGCTTGTGTCATATAGACTGCACAGAAGTGATTTCTGTCTTGCACACAGGACACTGCTGTACTGGAAATGTTGCATATGTGTAGATGGAATGGTACATGTATTACCCGCTGTAACTACATTACCTGGTATGTGATGTTACTAATGCATGCTGGTGGGGAAGGTATGTCTTCCACACTTTCACAAACTCTTGAAACAGATTCCCACCTAATGGCAAAAAGTGCACCTCATTGGCCCTCCTCAGATGCAATCTATATGATTGCCTGGATGAATGTTAAGTCACTACAGGGCTTCTGCGTGTGTTCCTTGTGGACAGGAGGACTATATGCTGATTATGTAAATAAGGGTAAGAACGTGACAATGATTTTATGAGACCTAGACTCATTAGGCTACTAATGTACAATGATCCTAACATCTGTACACACAAACACACCTGGTTACAGTGAGAATAGTACCACTATCAAGTAATACATACAGAACACTGCACAACAGACATAGTCTAAATTGGTTGTAATTAGATTAGAACACCTGCCTATCTAATGATACACACTACATACCACAGTACTTAACACATGTGCCACACCACAGCTGTGCTACTAATATCTCTTTAGGGAATGTTATGGTAGATGACATCAACAGGCCTTGTTCTGGTCAGGAATTTGGAGGCACACATTACCTGCTACAAACAAAATAATGCAAAACCCCACCTCTTTCTAAGTCAGTGTGGTGATCATAATTTTTGCAGGGAAATGCAGACACACACAGAGCAAGCTGGAGTGAAATTAGAACTCTTATCTATCCTTATACACTACAGATCACAGTATTTATAGCACATGCTACAGCTGAAGTTTGACATTACAATGGCAGTTAATAGTGTTAAGGTACATGACATCAGCAGGCCTTGTGGAAAAGTGTGGTTTGGAGGCCAGCAGCACTTGCAAGGCTAAAAAGTGCAAGCCCATTGAAATTTGGACGTCATTGCGGGGATTCCCATTTGTTATGCAGGGAGATGTACACACACCCACCAAGTAGGCTAGAATGAGATTAGAACCCCTACCTATCTAATCATACATACTACAGATCACACTGTTTACAGCATATGCCACAGCTGACATTTATTGAACACATGACTACAGGTGAATACTAATGGAGTACATAAAGTAGGCTTGCATGTGTAGGCTGCAGAATGACATTGCTTCTTAACTGTTCTTTGCATCTAGTAGCCTAGCAGTCAGATAACTGTTTTTTATCCTAGCTATGGGTCTACAGTAGCTATTTTGGCCATATGTGGCTGTTTGCATTTGGATGGGCAAGGTTGTGAGCCCAAACAATGTGCCCTGTCAATGCATGCATAGACAGCATGATACATAAAACCACCTGTTCATCTGTTGGTATATGTGTTGTGATATCCAGCAGGCACAGCGGGCTGTAGAAAAGTGCATTATCTGTTGTTGAGCTCTTACATTTGGTCCTTTGAGCAACATTATATATGTGTCATACTGCAGCTTTACGCACCATTATCAGGGGATGTAGAACAATGCAGACATACACAGACATATAAACATATATCTGTAGATAACAGGAAAGTAAATATACATGGAGGTGTGTGTGTGTGTGTGTGTGTGTGTGTGTGTGTGTATGATATATGTATATGTGTTATGTGGATGTATGGGGAGAGACAGAGATGTATTTGTCTATCTATAAATATGTGTGTACATAGATTTATATAGACATATATATATATATATATATATATATATATATATATATATATATTGTAAGATTTGATAATAACGTACTGTACCATAGTTAGCTGGAAACACTGTATGCAATGAGACTGAGAAACGAAAGTCTTAATTCGTGCTGAATAGGTGTCAGTCACTTTTTATGGACAAAGTCTTGTTCACTTTTCAGAATGAATTCTCCAAACACTGTAGTTCATTTAATAAGGTTTTATTAGATGTTCACAATATCCAAATACTGTCTTCATTAATAGTACTGATAATTCAAATTGCTGTACATCATATTCTGATTGTCTTTAACAATGTAAATTGACAGTCTCTAGATGACCTGTTTTTTGTACTCAGGCTTGAGTGTTTGTCATCTTCTCTGAAGTAGGTCAAAGGAACTTACTAACCTTAACTGCCTTACTTATCCTGAACACCACATATTTTATTGATTTAGTCTTGTTATTTACTTTTTTAATCTTGGTCTCAAGCTTTGTATGTGCTTCATTAAGGAACATTCTGTAGCTGATCTTTTCCTTTCCTTCTGCACACTTTATGCTTATCTATCCTTTTTAATAATCTGTCTTTTCATGCTTGGCCAGCAAGGTTATTTTCCTTTCTGCTTAACTGTCTTTTATGCATAAATGAAATACAATTTATTTTATCCTTTAGCCTGTCTAATGTCTAATAACTATTTTAAAATGAACATCCCTAATCTAACAGTTGTCCCTGAGGTCCCTGATGAAAGTCTACTGGGACCTACGTCTGTAGTTACCTTACATTTATATTGCTAACTACTGTATTTAGCTTTATGGTACCTGACTTATAATTTGAAAAAAAAAAAAAGTATTTGGTAAACCTGCAATTTTACTTTTGACCATGAGGTGTCACTTGAGCATTTATCACCTGCTTGGATTGGAGTCTTTAAAAACTTGTACATTATTTAACCCCTTTTTGCTGTACTGTTGCAAAATGTATTTGTATACTGTAGCATCTTTCTTCTGAAACTGGCACTTCTCTGCAACTGAGGTTTTCTTAACATAGGATTAGTCTGCAGACATATTATACAATCCTCCTGAACTTCCTTGCATAGTTTTTTAGCTGAGGATTTTAAAACTTATATCTTATGATAGGCCAAATTTTCTGAAAACCTACATACCTTGTACTTTATTAGCTGCTTACAACCTTACTAGCTTACAACCTTACTCCCGGGACTGGCCTGGCAACTTTGCATTGTGCCCTTTTATCAGCATTTTCCTGCATGTCTTGGATTTTTGCCAGATTTGCCTTAACCATTGAGCCTACTTAGCTCACCTCAATTATACCTTTTACCTTAATTTTCTTTTACTGCATTGGATATAGAGGAAATCCCCTCCTTGGCAGCTTTCTATGCCAGATATTGTATAGCCTATCAAGCATGATGGCTATTTTCTGAAGACTAATTGAAATCTGCACTAAAAAGATAACTTTATAAGTGGACTTGAAGCATAATTAACATATTCTGCATTAAACTGTGTATCTTTTATGAATATTTATGAGGTATAATAGTTTCCTAAAACCTATACTTTCTGTATTTTAAATCTATACCTTTGCATTGTATGTTAGTGTCCTTAATTTCTGACTAATGTAAAGTGCACTGCAACTTGTAAACATGCACTGTCATCTATAAACTAATTAACAAATTAAGTCTGCCCTGTTATACCTTGAGTGAATTGAATAACTATCACTACCTATTATTTAAATAATAAGCCTGTAAAAAATATAAAAATAATTTTATTACTTTACCCTAATGACTGAATAATGTAAAATATTTTGAGATTTGACTGAAATGTATTATATTGAACACATAATTGAATATGAATGTCATATTCTGAAATGTGACTGGTATTTACATTAGCATTTACTGAGCATTTAAAAATAGCTGTGTATATTCTGGAAACTAACTAAACCAAAAGAATATCTTTTGCCAGTGTTAACTAAACACAGATGAAAGCATAACTGAAACTGGTACATGTTATATCTTAACTAATAATATTGTACAATTGTCTGAAACATAAGAACATTTTGACAGTGTTACCTGAACACAAATAAACTGAAATGTATCTGAATACAGATAGACTGAAACTACTACTGCTATTTAATTATTACCATGAAACTGAAACATGAATATACACGATTGCTTTAACTTTAAACAAACACTGAAGAAATAATTGAAACACATAAACAGTTGCCAAATTTTTCTCTGCATGGTTCCAGCCGCTGATGAAGTAAAGGAAGGCCTGCTCTAATATTGAAGTGTCCTTTTTATAGTTAGGCCTTTTAAACCTCTTTTTTCATTTCTTGTGCAAGCTGGTTTTTGTATCAGGTCTCCTGAAAATAACATTTGGATTTTTAACAATTATCTGATAGCATTGCTTATTACCCTAACTTTATTTACATTTTTCTGCATGAAATGCAGCTTTAACATCTATAAACTGGCAGCATTACTTGTTGTGCTGACTTTATTTACATTTTCTGCATAAAAATAAACATACATTTTTTGCATGAAATAAACATTTCCTGCTAATAAGCTCTTGCAAGTCTGTAGACAATTTGATTTTTTACATTAAATTTTAACATAACACTTAATTTTGATATAATGTAATTTTTCAAAATGGTACTGTCTCACTGGGGATGTAACACAAATCCTGGTGTTATTTTCTTTCCAGGCTGATTGGCTTCATTTAAAAATCTAATCTCCAAAGGCTTGCTACTGACTGCAATTACCTTTGACGTTTTAAACCCTGATAGCATGAAAACTGTACTTGAATCTTCTGCAGAGGTCTGTTTGCAACTTTGCAGGCTTGGAGTCTTATCAGAAAAGACAAAGATCCAGAACTTCCTTATGTATTTAAGTATCAATCAAGAAACAAATTAACTAATGAAAAAAAACATGTGAAATGTGCAACCTAGATAAGTCACTATCTATCTCCCATAGAGAACAAAAACACCAGGCCAAGCAGATTTCTTAGAACAGAAAACAAAATAGGTTTACTTTCCTCACTCAGCAAGGAGTCACAAACAGTAATTTGATAACTAGGCAGCTGGACCTGTCGAAGCACCCTTTTGCAGTCATAAAGTGAAAAACAAATTCAATATATATATATATATATATATATATATATATATATATATATATATATATATGGGTCCCCTTCACATGGTCAACATTTCAGAAGGCTGAAGACCATATGGCCGAGACCATATGATTGACTTTTGAAATGTCGACCATGCAGAAAGGGCATCTCCGTATAGTGCAGAATGGAAAGATTTCCATCTTCTGCACTGTAGTGCAATCTTGGAGTTGGTATATTGAAATTCTAGGGGATGTGGAGGGCGTAGCCCCCCATGGGGGGTGCAGGAAGGCTTGCCCCCTTGCTAGCAATGTGAAGGTAAGTGATTGTTTTTTTTTTGTTTTTACATGACTGACATATTGACATTTCAAAAGTCGATCATATGGTCTCAGCCACATGGTCTTCGGCTTTTTGAAATGTCGACCATGTAAAGTAGATATATATATATATATATATATATATATATATATATATATATATATATATATCTGTATGGGTCCACTTTTAAATGTCGAAATTCTGAAATCTCGACTTTTAAAAAAAGTACCCAAAATGTCGAGATTTCAGAATCCTGACAAAGTGGGTTAAAAAAACAAAAATAAAGTAAAACAAACTATTTGCAGGGGGGCAACCCCCCTGCACCCCCACATCCCCTCTACTTAAATATATCAACTCCAAGATCGCACTACAGTGAAGAGAACGGTAAGTGCAACAGTGGCATTACCATTCTCTTCACTGTAGCTCAATCTCGAAGTTGGTATATTTAAGTAGGGGGGGTATGGGGGCTGCAGGGGGGCTTGCCCCCCTGTTAACACTTTATTTCAAGTCTCTCTCTTTTATTTTAACCCACTTTTAAATGTCGAGATTCTGAAATCTTGATGTTTTGGGTATGTTTTTTTAAAAGTCAAGATTTCGGAATTTTGATATTTAAAAGTGGACCCATATATATATATATATATATATATATATATATATATATATATATATAAATATATATATATATATATATATAAATATATATATATATTCTTCTTTCGGCTTTTCCCTGTTAGGGGTTGCCACAGCAGAACTCTGGTCTGCTAGTGATTGGCAGTAGATTTTTGCGGTGCCGAGATGCCAGCCCGACGCCCAACCTTCAACAAAGGCATACCCATTCACGCATGTCTTTCGAACGCCACTCGACTGCGGGGAGGACATGCAGACTCCACACAGAAGGTGCTCCAGCCGAGAATTGAACGGGAGAACCTCTTGCTGTGAGGCAACAACGCTACCGCTGCACCACTGCGGCTATATATATATATATATATATATATATATATATATATATATATATATATATATATATATATATATATATATATATATATATATATATATTTATCTATATAAAAACAAAAATGTATGGACAGTTAACTAAAACTTGATACAGTAATAATCAAAAATAAGGTATGGATATGACCTTAGAAAGTAAACCTACTTGAAACTGTAATTTTATCAATATAACAGTAAGAAAACTAATGGATGCTGAGCAACAGTAATGCACAAATAAAATAGATCAAGAAAGATTATCTTGGAAGTTAAATTGTGAGGGAAGAATTCAGTGCGCACTAAAAGAACTCTTATGCCATATGACTTGGCAACTACACACACCACAAAACCAGCCTCACATAATGCTACCACTCCACTGAATCAAACACATAAACACACAAAGACATACTCGGAGGCTCTGAGTAAAAATTTACCTAAACAGCAGAGGCCTCCAAAGCAGACACCCAAACAACTGCTACCTCAAGACACCCCACAAGCAACACATAAACCACAAAAGCAGTGTGCAAAGCAGTCACAGCCCTTAAGGCCAAATACAACACCAAACATACTTGTCATAGGTGACTCCATAGTCAGACACACTGATGTCCCACTCACCAGGCTGAACAAGGAGAGGGTCACAGTAAGCTGCCTATCGGGCGCTAGAATCCACCACATAACACAAGCACTCGGGTCACTCCACGGCAAGTACAAATATGACACAGTCATTGTCCATGCTGGTGTGAACGACCTGAGACGCACCTCCCTGGACTACATGAAAAGAGACATAGAGGAGCTCTCTGATTATGTAGCCCAGGCAGGTATGACCCTAACCCTGAGCAGTATCCTTCCTTCACCAAGAATGATGCCACAATATAGAGACAAGATGATCAGCTTTAACAATTGGCTTAATGTCTGGTGTCATTCAAAGGGGATCCAGTGTCTGTCTGCCTGGGATGACATGCTTGACAAGCCACGCTGCTTCGCAAGGGACGGCTTGCACCTGTCACCCCTGGGATTCCGGATATTGGCTAAGGCTCTTGCCACCCCCATAGTGCCTTTTTTAGGCAAGGCTCAAATTCTAAACCTACCACCCTAGGAAACAAAAATGGGAAGAAACTGAGGGTAATGCTGCTCAATGCCAGAAGTCTAAATCTCAAAATGCACGCACTCGAGGCCCTTCTCAGTATGGAGAACATCGATGTCTGTGCTATAACTGAAACCTGGTTCAAGGCTCCTGAGAGCACCCCGGCACTATTAGGTTTTACCTCATATCATGTGTTCCGGCCCCAAAACCCGGACCACACCACAAAAGGAGGGGGTGTATCCATATTCATAAAGGATACCCACACCTCCAGGTTGGTGGCAACGCACGAAGCTTCGGAAACCATCCAGGTGCAACTAACCATAGGCAAAACTGCTCTACAAATTGTAGCATGCTACAGGCCACCCTCTCAAACTCAGGAACCCCACACAGTCTTCCTGAAGACACTGGAGGGTATAAATGTATCTCCAAACACCATCATATTGGGTGACTTCAACTACCCGAATATAGACTGGGAACATTACTCAAGCCCTAACTTTCTAGCCCAACGGTTCCTGGAGTTCATAAATTCAAATGCCATGGAACAGCTAGTCACTGTTCCCACGAGAGGAGAAAATATACTAGATCTCATTGTCACAAACATGGGGACAAAATGCTCCACACCGGAAGTATATCCCTCATTGGTGAGATCTGATCATAAACTAATCTCACTGGAAATCCACATCCCCCACCCCAAACAAAAAAGACCATAGTGAAGAACTTCTCTAAAGCAAACTTCACACTACTCAAGACTAGTGTGGTATCCTTCAAGGCCCCTGAGCCAGTGGAAACCACAACCCAAGCTGTGGAAGCCCTTACAAATGCCTTCTATGAACTCCTCCAGGACTGCATGGATCAGGCAATCCCAAATAAAACCAAGACCCTTTCCACAAAGGGCAAACGTCCAGTCTGGTGGACCCCAGCCATTAACAAACTTTACAATAAGAGGAGAAAGCTATTACATGATAGAACAAAATCCATAAAAGGGAAGTCACCCCTGATCATTATTAGTAAAAAAATACGAGCACTCATAAAATCAACTAAGGCCAATTTTGAGAGAAAAATTGCCATGGATTCAAAGGACAATCATAAGGCCTTTTTCAGCTATGTTAGGAACCTGGGTGGAAACTCCCAGATATGCTCAGAATTGGTCCAAAATGATACAAAAATCACTGAACCCACAGACATTGCCAACATACTGGCAGACAGGTTCAGTGCAAACTTCACCCCCTCTCCCCCCCTAAAGGAGAGATAACTATCCCAGCCGAGTGTAGCCTCCCGGACATCTCAAATGCGCAGGTGAAAGATGCTCTCTCTAAAGCTAAAAACACAGCATCAGTGGGACCGGATGGTGTCCCCGGCTGTGTGCTACACGAGCTAAATGAGGAATTAAACCCGCACATAAGGCAGCTGTTTAATCTCAGCCTTACCACAGGATACGTGCCCAAGGAGTGGCGTAAGGCAACTGTGGTCCCACTCCACAAAGGCGCCTCACGGACCCTGGTAATTACCGCCCCATAAGCTTAACAAGTCTAGTCTGCAAAGCTATGGAGAGGATCATAATGGAGCTCATAAACAAAGATATAGGGGACTTGCAGACATTGGACCCGACCCAGTTTGGCTTTGTCAAGGGAAGATCATGCCTTTTGAACTTGGTCGACTTCTTCGAAACAGTCACCAAGGCCATTGATGAGGGAAAGGCAGTCCATACAGCCTACCTTGACCTTGCAAAGGCTTTCGACACAATACCCCACTTGGGTATTGTAGAAAAACTTACCAGCTTAAATGTAAACCCATATGTCACAAGATGGGTTGCAAACTGGCTTAAGGACAGAACCCACAGGGTTAGAGTTGCTGGCGCTATGTCAGACTCCAAGCCGGTAACAAGTGGTGTCCAACAGGGCTCGGTCCTTGGCCCCCTATTGTTTGGCATCTACTTCTCAGAAGTACAGGCCAACATGGGAGGACTTTGGCTGACAAAGTTTGCAGACGACTGCAAACTGGGCGCCATAGTGGAAAGTGCATCGGACACGGATATCCTTCAGAAGGGACTCACGGAAACAGATAGCTGGTGCCAGAGCCATGGCCTGAAGTTAAACGCCAAAAAATGTATAATCATACCCTTCGGGAAAAACAAGGTAACCCCAAGCTACCATATAGGTGGCAATCCACTAAGCACAGAAGAGGTTATCAGGGACCTGGGGACCCAGGTTGACAGTGGCCTTTCTTTGACACTCACATTGCTAAAGTGGTTAGAAAGACCTTCTACATTGCCCACCTGATCATGAAGGGATTCACATCCAGATCTAGTGAGGTCATTGTTCCCCTGTACTCTTCACTTATCAGACCAATGATCGAGTACAATGCCCCATTCGGGATGTATCTCACCCGACATCTGCAGCAATTGGAGAGACCCCAAAAGTTCCTCACCAAAAGGATAAAGGGACTCCAAAATCTGTCATATGCTGCCAGATTGAAGAAACTCCAGCTCTATTCAGTCACATACCGTCTGCTCAGAGGTGACATGTGCCTGACATACAAGGCCATGTCCAACCCGGAATTAATGGACATGCTCCACCTCAAAAATCCAAATCCACCAAAACCACTAGAGCAAGCGACTTAAACCTTAGCACGGATATAAATAGGACGTGCTGGAGGGATAGATTTATCACTCAGAGACTCCCTATGCTGTGGAATAAAATCCCGGTCCATGTGAGGCAGAGCACCTCGCTGACTCTGTTCAAGTGAAATCTAGACCTGTGGATGGGAGATCGTAGGTTTACCCCGGGAATCATCTCTGTGTCACTGCTGGACAGAGGCACAACAAACTAATGGGCACAGTATTTTTTCATATAAGGGGTGGCGTAAGCCACAAAAATTTGGGCTAGGCTTATAAATGCCTTAGGGTAGATAGCCTAGTATAAACCTATGAACCTATGAACCTAAGTGAAAAGCATTTATACTGGGATGAGTTATCAAAAAAGGCTAGGAGAATGTCTTTGATGAAGGAGAAGTTAGTAAAGTTGCTTATGTCAGCAAGAATGGAGTTTTGTAGAATAGGAGCAAGTTTAGAGAAAGTTCTTTTACTGGAAAGTACTATAAAGGGTGGTCATCTGTTAAAATACGAGTTCCAGTTTGTTGGGATCTGTATGAGAAATGGTTGCTAGAGACAGGACTCTTGGTAGCAAGGGACGGACCGAATTCAACACAGAATAGTTCATATAAGGTGGTTGCACAAAGGACTACAGACATTTCCATTACTTATGAGCATTTGTGGAATTAAGGAAAGTGCAATGATGAATTTTAGAATCTGAAATTTAAACAAAATGTCAGATTTTGGGTAGAGCTCTTGATAACTCTTTTGGGGGTTGCGCATACAACTAGTGTGATAATAGACTTCAATTTATGGATTAACACATTCCTGGCTACAGATCTACATGATTTTCATTTCAAATGATTTGAAATCATATATGTAAATCCAAGTTGTATTAAAAGTTTACTGACAAATATTTCACTGCTTATGTGAAAGGATATGGCAGAGTCATACCACTCAACTTCTTGTTAAGGTACCAAATAACTACACATGAGACAGCTTAGCAGATATTAAGAGTCTCCTTAGTTGCACAGAAAGACATGTTTGTGAGAGATAAGGAAATCAAGGTCCTGTCTCTCGGATCTACAGAAATCATTATTCTTTATACCTTTTTACATTAAAGTTAAAATGTTTCTAACAATCATTGAACAGCCACAGGCCCATTAAAAATGAACACTACAGCATTCATTTTGATAATATCTCATGACTGCTTGTTTATGACATTCCATATAAGGCATGAGTTCCAAATTCCATAATAGAGGTTTCTCTTTAGAATAAATCTAACCCTGTCAGCACTTTCTAATATTAGACAGGAAGCAAATCAACAGATGCATACTGTAGAACATTCAAGATTTCAATCTTCTTATGAAAGCATATTAGAAATGAAATGCACTCACTAACATTTTCCCTTCTCTGCACCCCCCTTCACATCCCCCCATCTAATGCTCTAATAATCACCTATAATGATTTTTAAAGAGTGGACAATGGGTACAAGTTTTCAAATGTACAGCCGCTCTTTCACTTGCTATCAGACATTTTTCACATGCTATTTCCTTCTAACCATGACATGAGCAATCTTTACACAGTTGTTTCAAAAATATAGTCTTGTTTGTAATGAAAACATGCCTATGTCTTGCTGGAACAAACTATAGTCTCAATACTATAAATAATCATTGGTATTACATTCTATGCTATGTATATTTTCACATTCCTCTGATCCTTTATATAGATTATATATATCTTATTAAAATCTTGCAACAATATATTTTTATCTTCTACTAAACTATGATTATTATCAAGAGTGATCAGTGGCAACAATTCAAATTTATGCATCCAAAGATCAACATTTTAAAATGCATACTTTAATTGAAAAAAAAAGAAGGCCTAACATAATGATGAAGGCTAAAAACATGAAAACTTTAAAATCCCTTCCCCAGCCAGAGAAAAAGTTGGTTAACCACACCCACTGGGAATGATCAGCTTCTTTGGCATGTGAATATTTGTCTTTCTGACTTGTTTCTAGGTGACCGTGGTTGATATTGATGTTATCAGGAATAAAAGAGCAACACTTGGATGAGTGCACACCTACTCCCTTAAGACTTGTGAGTAAAGTTGAATGCAATACGGTTCTGTAGCACCACACTGCGTATTACAGTCAACTCTTGGCTTATCAAATACACTCAAAAGTGGAATTACTTAATATTTGCTGGAGCTTAGACAACTCCCTAAGTTCCAAGATAGACTTCACCATCCAATAAGGAAATATAGTACATGTACTAGAAATTACCCCATCGCCAAGATTCATGTGAGCAAGTCCTTTAAAAGCAGTTTTTCTACAACATTATGAAATACCCAGGAATCCAGCTGGGTTAGGAATGACTTTAATATCTCTCTCTTGTGATGAGTGTTACAAATCTTTCCTTCTAATAAAGCAGCTGTATGTCAAATAGCTGGAGTAACACTCATCTATATTAAAAGAACAAACGTTTACTTACCCAAATACCTAAATGTCGACACATTTTCATCGAACCGCGAAAACATCGATCATCCAGAAGCACGAAATCGGAAATTCCGAATCGTCATGGTTGGCCCTTCTGCAGTATAGCTCCGTAAGGTAAGTGTGCGATAGTTACGGACCTTAGGGTTAGGGTGCAGGTTAAGGTAAGTGCATAGATGGTAATGTATGTTAGATTTAGTGTAGGGTTAGAAGTAGGGTTTTATTAAGTGTATGTGTGTGGATTATTTAGTTTGTTTGGGTATAGCTTAAGTGTGCGATAGTTACGTACATTAGGGATAGGGTACGGCTTAAGTTAATTGCATACATGGTGGTATATGCAAGATTTAGTGTACGGTTAGAAGTAGGGTTTAGTTTAGGGTTAGAAGTAGGGTTTTGATTAGTGTATGTATATGGTTTATTTAGTTTGTTTGTGTAGGTAGTATGTAGCGGGCTGTGGGATGGGACAACTATGACATTTCGAGTTTTTGAATTTCGTGGTTTAGGGCATTTGGTGTATTTGCGGTTTGCAGAATATGTGTTGACGTTTAGGTATTCGGGTAAGTAAACATTTGTACTCATAATATAGACCCGAGTAACACAACTTATATAACATTAACCAGACCAGTCTGTAGGTAACCAGGGATAAGCTTGTTTCCACAAATGTAGTAATATTCATGCAGTGCTGTCATACCCTGCTCTCCAGCCCCATCATACATTCTCTAGGTGAAATTAAAAGCATTAATTTTGACAAAAACGTTTTCCATTTTTGCAATAGAAAATGTCCTTTAACAGTCATTCACAGCTGAAGTGGCATTATGGTAGAGGGG
Organism: Protopterus annectens; assembly: GCF_019279795.1. Lineage (NCBI taxonomy): Eukaryota > Metazoa > Chordata > Ceratodontiformes > Protopteridae > Protopterus > Protopterus annectens. The sequence continues at coordinate 103,415,741 of NC_056733.1, read as the reverse complement.
GCAGAAACATATTTACTCTTCTGATTTTTAGAAGGAAAATTAAGGGGAAATGCAGTATAAACTTCAGAATCAGTCACTGGTATAAGAATCAATAGAATACCCCCATCCTGTGCAAGTAGGAATATGTGCACAAACTCAGCAGTTGCTAACATTGAGGGTCTGTGCATAAGTATGCAAGGCAGCAGAAAAAGTATTAAATCTACAATGCCATTTGGATGCTCTTTGTTCAGTTTTAATCAAATGCCTGCCTCTACCTTTAGTGAAGTGTGTATGTCTGTTAAGAAATGATTCAGTACTTACAGATCGTATGGTCACAGAGGATGACACACTTGAGATTCCGGACTGGAGAAGCAGAAAAACAAAATGATGATGAAAAGCACAGTAACTGTAGTGATGATTGGTCCTCAGTAAAAGCAAGCCTGTTCGGGCTGGAAATGGTTGTGAAGAAATTGTAAATAAGGATGTTGGGCAGGCTGTTCACTGTACAAATGAAACTGATCACCACAAAGGGCCTTAATTGCAGATGACTTTAAAAAGGAACATTGTCTAGATACAGCAATGTCTAATATGGTGTTCAAATGGCAGGATGATTCAGTAATGTTGGAAATGGAAGGAAGAAAAAGTATTGTCAAGGCTGAAGAACAAACATTGGCAGTTGAAGCAGATAGGATGAGGTACCAGAATCACAGGATTTAACTTCCTGCTTCTAATGACAAAGGATACTGAACTACCATAGCCAAGCACTAACAAGGTTTTACAATTATACATAAAGGTTCTACATCTTTTATGAGCCCTACCCCATTTTATGTGTAGTCCAGAGCTGTAAAGAAATAAAATTTAATTCCTCCATACCAGCATTTTCTGCTTTCTGCTCTCTGTTCTGATGTTTTAAAAACAAACAGAGCATCTTCATCTGAACAGCAAGTATCTGAATATAATCCTAACAATTCATTAGGAAAATCAAAAAAATATATACCATCAGGTGTACAATAAACAGTACATATAAGTTTACATAGTAAATCTCTACTTAACAGATTTAAAAGAGCCATGTTTCCTACAATAAAAGCATGCTGACCTTTTAACAGACTAATTTAAATAAGAACAAGTTTAGTTTCTGAAAAATCTAAAGGAACTCCAGACACAGTTAATACCCAGAACTGTATGTCTAGAAAGTGGAAGGTGTGTGGCATCTGCTGAAGTAATTATAGATCAAGTAGATCCTGTATCTACAATGAATGGGATAGATGTATTTTGTACTGTAACACTGACAAAAGGACCATTCTGATCAAGTGATAACAAGGGAAATAACTGTGGTTCTTGTTCACTGCTGTCCTAACAAGTTTGATGCCACACCAGTGTCTGCCAAACAGTATTCCATACAAAAGGGTTTCTTTCAGGCTGATGTGGTATTTCAGCATTTAGTGAATTTGCTTGCTGTCCAGTTAATGGACATTCATTTCACCAATGCCCAGTTCGACCACAATTAAAACAAGCATTTAAATGTGATGCACCTAGTGGTGATGGTGATGAATCAAAGGCTAATAATTTTGTTGATATTGTCCTGGGGGTTGCTGAAAGACTTGGAATCTACCTCTTCCTCCTACAATTTTTTTCTTCCCCGGCACCCAGAGAGTCAGAATTGAACTGCTGGAGTTGAATATCCACTAACTTTCTCTTTTGTTCCATTTGTTCTCTAAGTAGGTTATCTGCCACATATTGTACCTGAGTTACAATTTCATGGATGCTTAAGCTTGGCTAACTCAAACACACCTTTTTAATCTACTCTTATATAAGTGGTAACAAACCCTCTACAAAAGCTGCTGATAACTCGCTGGCCGCTGCACATTCATTAGGCTGTGGATGCCCAGAGAAGGCTTCAAATGCATCTGTCATGTGCTGCAACTATGCATCAACAGATTCACTCTCTTACTGCACAATAGCTTTTATTCTTGCTCAGTTAGGGGCAGGGGGCATATTGTGGTAATGGTTTTTAATAGGTTATTTCTATCAACTTGAAATCCATCATCTGTATGTTTTGGAATGCTGTCACCTGTGTTAGATTTATCTCATATTTTCCTAAAAATATCAACAGGTGTGAAGGTTTTTAGTACTACGTTTAGGTCTTTGATGGTAGGGTTTTGTATCTGTACTTCATTCTAACATTTCTGCATATTTTGCTGAATGTGTTTGAATAGGAGGGACAGAATCTACAATGGTTTGAAAATTCACTGCAGTCTATGGGATGCAGAGAGTAATGAAGACCAGTCATCATCAGATGATTCTGACTGCATGACTGATAATTTCTTTAACTGTCTTAATGGATACATACCCTAGGAATGGGATTTTTATCTGCACATCTTTGTAATGTATTTAATGTACTATTAGCCACCTGTAGCTGTAGCTTTAACCTGGCTGAGTTATATTTTAAGCTTCTAACTAGAGATTCCTTTTCTGCAGTTTTAGAGTCTTCTTGCCAGTCATTAAAATCTGATCAGCAAGACGCTGGTACCTCATTGCCACATTTCAGTTTATTTTATAGTTTTTCTGAAATTTTCTTTTTAAAAGTACCTTTTTCCAGAAATTGTAAAGCGCTAAAATTTTTCATGAACTCAGACCATTTTGACAAATAATTACAGCTGTCTCTTGCATACTTCGTAAACATATGCCTGCCTGGATTCCCATACTCCAGCTGTTTTAAACCACTTGTACTGGTATCCATTATAAAAACCCACTCTCGTAACAAGAAGATTGATCTGCAAGTATAATTAGGGTCACTCACATTCCCAATGAAGGAATCCTCTCCTGTTCCTTTTTTTCATATTTGATTAGAATCTCCTCTCACTCCTGAGATGGATACACTGCCTTCTGACAGGGAAACTCAGTCCTTGTGACAAGGATACTTTGTCCTTGTAGATATTAATTAGACCCCACTAGCACACAATTATACTCAAAGTTGTTTTACTGGATGATAACACAGACATTCAATTTTGCAGATACATACAATTTACCAACTTACAAGCAATCAGAACTAGTGAAGAATGTTTCAGTAAATCTTACTTGTAGAGACTTTAGACTCTGCTGAGATTTTAAAATTGTGTAGAGGTACACCAGAAACTTGCCTGACAGAAAACCTGTCTCTCTTTTGGGCCCTGTGGCAATTTCTAATGAAGCAGCACACAAATGGTTCAGAATTCCAAGTAAGCATGACACCAAACTGTTGAAGTACCAAATAACTACTCACGAGACAGTTCAGCAGACAATAACAATCTCTTTTACTGCATAGAAACTCATATACATGAGAGACTATGAAACCAAGGTCCTTTCTCCTTGAATTACAGAAATCATCATTCTTTATACCTTTTTTCATTAAAATAAACATTATTGTAACAATCATAGAACAGCCACTGACCAATTAAAAATGAACCCTACAGCATTAATTTTGCTAACTAAGATCTCCTGACTACTTTTGTATGACTTTCCATATAAGGCACGTGTTCCAAATTCCATGATAGAACTTTCTACTCAGAACGAGTCTTATACTTTTCTGATATTGTCATGACTTCCTAACATTAGACAGGAATTCAATCAACGGATACACACTGAAGAACATTACAGATTTCATTCTGCTTATAAAAGTGTATTAGAAATGAAATGAATGCACTAACATTTCCCTTCTCTGAAGTTCTCACCCTTCACATTGTTAATACAAGAAATCTGGACAAAGTGAAAATAATGGAGGAACAAAGGCTCAACAATAGGGACACTTTTTAAATATAGCTCTTACAGCCGTAGATGATAGAATAACTGAGTTTGTATTGGCATGCATTTTCTGAAGAGTATGACATCTGAAACTCAAATATCTGTCATTATTTAACAATTTCAATCCTCAATGATTTGCCAGAAAACCACAAATTTTATGAGGAATGGCTAAAAAATATGTGGGGGGAAAGGTTGATATGTGAAAATCGGGACAGTTGAGAGTAATGGGTAGAGTTAATATTAATGACTAGATATTTTAAATGTGAGACTACCAAATGACCAGAGATACATAATGAGGGAGAAGAAGTGAGTTTTTGACTAGTACCAAATAAATAATGCATTTAGAGGCATTAATGAGAAGGTAAGATATATTAAAGCAAAGATAAAGGTTATCAAACAGCCTCTTAATGAAAGTGTAGCTGTTTTCTGATTGACCCTTATAAGTGCAATCACAAAACATCTCACACTCAGCTGTGAACAATATTCATGGTTGAAATTGACTAAAATGCATTTTGCAGAGGCAACCAGACCTGGACATCCCACATCTCTGCCACTTAAATATATCAACTTCAAGACTGATATTTCTTGGGAAAAAGAGAAATCCCTGGGGTACTTCAATCCTGATATGTAAATGCAGACCCTTGTATTCCAACATTATTTACTGCGCATAAGACTATTGGTCAAAGCTGTGATAAATGCAAGCATGACACCATGTCAGACACAAATGAAAATTGAAGATCTTTTATTTATTTAAACTTTGTAAGAGGTGAAGGTCATCAACATATAGCAGTTTTAATATTGAAAAGTCACATAGGAGACTGTAACAGACCTCATAATGGCACTTTAGGGTACTCTGTAATGAAAAATAGAAGAGGAGGACTACAATTTCTCACAGTGTACAACACTAGGCTTATCTGTGAGAGACATTTTGTACCAAGATAGTGTTGGGTATAAAAAACACAAAATCTGAAAGTTGTGAGAGAAGCTGATGGTAATCAACCAGACCAAAAGCTCTCGTAAGATCAGTAAAATTTAAACCAATACCATGACCCTTATCCATTTCTGTAGCTTAATATAAAGCTGTGATGATATTGAATTTGGGTATGAAATCATGCTAAGCATATTAAAATATTGAAAATGGAAGACAGCTTGTTTATAACTGAAAGACTTAATTATTTTGGCTATTGGATAGAAGTGGTAGGTATGACTGTCGCTCCGGAGGGATAAGGCATGTCATGTGATATATATATATATATATATATATATATATATATATATATATATATATATATATATATACACACATATATATATATATATATATATATATATATATATATATATATATATATATACTATAGATGCAGCACCACAACACTAACTGAAAACATCAACAAAATATAATCAAAATCAAAATATTGACAACAAACAGAGTGCTACAAGACATTACCTCAGAGCATGCAGACTAAAAAAATATGTTTTTTGCAAGGTGAGAGACAAGCCCTCCTGAAGCCCCTCATGATTAAATATACCAACACAAAGAACGCACAATATTGACCTCACACAATTGTTGACATCTGCTTTGTTGACCAAAGTGTGTCAACAAAACAGCGGTCAAAAATAATATGAAAGTCAACTACATTAAGAGATTTTTTATATATATATATATATATATATATATATATATATATATATATATGTACACACACACATATATTTACATATATACATATATATGTACATATTCATATATATAGATACACACACACACACACACCCCACACACACATGGGTGAGAGGTTTGACAAAGGAGAGTTTCTACGGAGTATGATATGTAGTGCATCAGGATTAGGGGTATGGAAAATAGTTTTTCAGTAAGATTTAGGCTAAGTTTACTGAGATTATTTTAAAGTGAAACTGGTGGATAAAGGTGTAGTGATCAGAAATGCTGATGAGAGTGGATAGTAAAGAAAAAAGTGATAGGGAGAAAGGGATGAATTAGGGTGGGATTCAATAAACTCTGTGTAGGTTCCACAAAGAGCCTACATGAAGTTTATTCATGTACATGATACTATTCATCGCTCAGCATCACACAGCATCAAGCCAGTACTGTCTGTCTCTAGCAAAAATGGATTAACACTTGCTGTCACAGAGTCAGTTAGCTAGCAGATGTATTTAATGCATTCAATAGTAAGTGACACAGTTTAGGAAAGTTTTCCCTTTGTACTCCCCTGTCCTTGCTCCCCATATCACTAATGTTGTATCTTTTTCATTACATTTTTATGAAACAGCATTGAGTGAGTCTATGTAATGCTTTTTAAAGCATTGTTGTGAGATACTTATTCAGGTTTGTACAGCAGTAGTGCATGATGCTGTGTGATGCACATCGGCGTATCATCAATAAGCAATGTTACTGCCAGAATACTTTTATGTATTACTATAGCTATACCATTTGCCCCAAAAGGAACTTATCACTGCATTAAGTGCATTAATTACTGCAGCCAGAGATTCAGTTAAGTAGCAGGTATATACAACAGCAGTTAAGTCTGCCATATGCAGTCTCTAAAGTACACCTGCTAATCAATTGAGTCTGTAGCACCACCTGTTAATGATACATGTATTTTTTGGTTCAGATGGTACTTGGTTGGAATTTTGGGGAAGGGATGTAGGAATGTCTGGGTTTGGTAAATTGGGCAGGTGAGGAAGCAATTGCAGACAAACAAGACAAGAGACGGGAATGGTGAAGGAAAATTGATGTGGGTGAACACCATGGTTGGGGTGAGGGTGGGAACATTGAGAACCCATGGATGTCAAGTTGGGTGACAGTGAGAATCAAGTCATCACCCACTGGACTGTCATCATTGTCACCTCACTACACCGATGGCTGCAGTGTCTGATGTCCACATTTCCCTGTGTAATTTAATACAATGCTGGAGAGCAGTGTCTCCATCCAGAGTAGGCAGGCACCAACTGTGTGGTGCACATTCCTAAGCATGGAGCCTGGCAGTTCGTCATGGGTGATAAACTCACCACCTCTGACACTGCTCCCAGAGAGAACCACTGACCTATCCTGTGAGGCAGAACTACCTGAGGGGGCAGGTAGTGCAAGGGAAGCAGAGGAGATGCTACCATGACATGCAGCAGATGTGCTGGGCAGAGGTTCTGTAGCCAGTGGAGTGGAGGCAGGAAGATCCTGTGGGACAGGCCTACCCTGCTGTGCTGTGGGAAAAAAAAAGAATAGAAAATCAAAAAAAGGATTAGGTTGAGAGAAAAAGTGGAAGCATATTAGTAACTTCATATGTGACATACAAAGCATTGATACAAGTATGTGACTCTAGTCTATTATCTTTGTTTTTAACAGTGCTAACTCTTTTGTTTACTGTTAAGACTACCCATCTCCTAACAGATGCACAATATACTACAGATTGCAGTAAGCAATCCTTGATGTGTGCATACATTGCACATATGTGTGTTCAAATTATACTGATTACAGTTTACTGCAAGCAAGTGGTGACACTGCTTTGCAGCTCTGATGTTACTTTCAATATTGATGAAAACTTAACAGTATTGTGTATTTGGGAATGTCTCACAGCAAGAGGTTCTCCGGTTTGATCCTTGGCTGGGGTGCCTTCTGTGCAGAGTCTGCATGTCCTCCCTGTGGTTGCGTGGGTTTCTTCCGAGTGCTCCGGTTTCCTCCCACATCGCAAAGACATGCTGTAGGTGGATTGGACACTCTAAATTGACCCTAGGTGTGAGTGTGTGCATGTGTGTGCCTTCTGTGGAAGGATGGGTGCCAGGCTGGCAACATGACACCATAAAACTCCACTGCCAGTCATGAGTGGACAGGTGATCTGCTGTGGCGACCCCTAACCGGGAAAAAGCTGAAAGAAGAAGAAGAAGAAGAAGATTGTATATTTGGGAAGTGTGGATTTTGAAGGCACAACCTATTACTACTCTGTAATACTGAACTGTTGTTTTGCCCTCCAGAGTAATGCATGCATACTTTCCTATTGCAGTTGAGAAATGAATGCTCAGTTTGATAAAAACTGTATAATTAACAAATAAAAGCATCATAACTTTTAATGCTAGAATAACCCTACTGTTGGGGTGTATAAATACCACATGCTTCTCACATCCATGTCAATCTAGTGGCATGATTTTGCACATTCAGTTCTTGGTTTGTGATGGCTGCAGAAAAAAAAAACAGAACAGAATACCATTAAGCATACCAATCCTGACTATATCTAGCTTTTAACACTGACAAGTAGTGTCTGTAAGTGATACTTACACATCTGGAGGGTACCCCTAGTCCTACATTCCTCAGTTCAATGGTTAAGAGTGTCTCTCTTCCTCATCCTGAGGTCTCTGTAGTGTAGTGATTCCTACATTGTTTACCAGTGTGGGGGATACTGGTAGTATTGGTCAGAGCCTGGGCAAGACTATTTCAAGCCTCAGACTTTTAACCTGAGCCATGATAGTCCCTCTGCAAAAGTTTGGGCCCATGTTCATTTACTATGAGTCCAGCAAACACTTTGGACTCTTGGACAACCCATCTTTGAGAACAGAATCTCAAAAACTCTCCAGGGATGCCTGCCATGCCTATCACAGATCAAGAACAATGTAGAATTATGTTTTTTTGCCATTTGCTGATATCATGCTTACTGGAAGTGTGCACTTTCTGGATTTGCAAAATTTGAAAGTGTTGTGCAGTGCTTACCATTGCACAAATACTTTGAGCAACAGTGCATGATGCCAGGAAATGTGTTTACGTGATGGCCAATAATATTAATTGAATGTATCAGGTGTATGTTTCTGGCAGTCTGGGGCTTGTCTGCAACCTGAGTAGCCCATTCATTTAGTATGTGGACTGTTGCTCTGTGCACAAATGAGATGCACATAGCCAAAGCCATTTGTGCTTATCAGTGCATTGCATAAACAGTAGCTCTCTCCAAAAAATAAAAAAAGTATAAAAATGGAGAATTAGTTGAAATGCAGAAACTCAATCTGTGAAATACACAGTAGAAACTGTTAGCACACATGAGGTATGACTACATAGGTCTGGATCCCAACGCTCACTGCAATGCACTGTCAGAAAACAGGGGAGGAATTATCCATGTTTGCCCCACAAACTGCTTTGCAGCAAATACACAAAGTAATTCCTCACAGTACCAAGTGATACTGAATGTACACTGATATCAAGGCATGATCTGTTATTTGTAAATGTATTCTAGTTAATATATTTTGATGTAGTGCACTTAATGATCACACAACCTGATATGATTATTCCTTGCAAATATACAGCTGTGTCATACCTTTCTGTGTTTCTTGGTCATTCATCAGTTATCTGGCCAGTGCTCAGAGACATGCAATATGTAAGGCAGTCTATATCTTTTACCTTAAAATGTTTGAGGATATTAACTGGGAACACTATGATATGCAGTTTCCATCAAATTAATGGAAGGTTAGATGGCACAAACAAACACAGACTGCTGTTTTGGGAGTGGTGAAAAAAGGTGGGTTCCTGTCATGGCACATACAAGGGTATAATGTTCTTTCAAGGGGGTGGACCCAGGCTGTGCTACTGTTGTAGCACAAACAAGGATATGTTGCTCTTGTTACTGTCCTTGTTTTACATGTTGCTGGTTTGATCTTGTGAAGGTGGTGAAGCCAGAAACTGGTATGTGTCTCATTACTTTTGAACTTCTGTCTGTTATGATTTCCCATTACAAACATATAGTGCTAAATTGAGGGCAAGCAGTGATCATCATTACTTTGGGAGGTATCACTGTGTGAGTCTTTGAGGCCTGAGGCCTACTACTTGCTAATGGGCACATACAAGTCAAATAACTCTCTGCTGTCACACCTGACATTAATTTCTGTACAAATCTCCCTCCTTATAGTTTTTTACTGTACCAAGTGATGAAATACAAGGACATGTCCGAATATTATTATACAATACAGTACATATTTAGGACTTACCTTGTAAATGCAGCAGTTGCCACAGTTTTAGTTCAGGGCTGACTGTGATGCTAGCAGTACACAGCCAATACAAGGGGAGGTAAAGGCAGTGGCTCTGAGTTGAGGCCAACAGAGGTTGCAGAGTTCCTGTATTGTGTCCCTGTCCATCCTGCAGCACTCTACAATGTCCATGTTGTGTATGTTGTGATAAGTTAAATGTGGCCTAACAACTCTTCTCTGTCTTGGCCTAAGCTTATTGGCACCAGCAACAGCATTGCCTGCAGCCTGTAGCACATACAAATGGAGTTAAACAGAAGCAGTTCCTAACATTCTGTCTGTGCTGACTTTCTGTGTCTGTACTCCACTAGTTTTGAAATTCACAGGAAAAAAAAATAGCATGGAGTCTTCATGGTTGCTTTATAACTTCTTGAACAGCTCCACCATGCAATTCAGCTGCTTATGCTGTAATTAGCATCTCTGAAACACAGACTAGACCGATGCAATCCATTATAAAAAGAGAAACTGCTCTACCTTCAAATATCAGTGCCATAGATTCTTTTAAGACTTACAAACTTACTCTAAAAATCACTTTCTTAACACTCACATCTGCTGTTGTTCTTTAACTAAAGACTACCATACTTAATATCTCTCCCTTGACTTCTTCTCTCCCTCCACTGTTACATCTCATCTACCCCTCATCACTAACTCTCTTCTTATTCTATCACCTGTAAAGTTGCTTTTAATTCTAACGCCCCATTTAGAGCTTTTGCAAACTACTTCCTTGCATCTTCTTATCTTATTTACTATGATTACTTCTTCTCAACAAATCATTCACTAAAATTCAGTTTCCCTATATTACTCTAGCATGTCCAAAGGTCAGTCAATGGTTTCCTCTCCATTCCAGCTGGTGAATCTGGGAATTTTGAGGCAATGTTACAACTGTCTCATGTACACGGACAACCCTCTCCTCCTCCAAACAGGTTCAAATATATGTGAGAGATGCAACTATTAAGCCAAACTGGAGGCTGAGCTCTCTCATCTCAAAACTGGTGTAACCAGTCAGGAGGAGAAGGTAACCTCACACAACATAATTCTAGTATCACATAGTCCCACCACATCAGCGAACTAAACACATAAATACACAAAAACATACTCGGAGGCTCTAAATAAAAATCTACCTAAGCAACAGAGACCTCCAAAGCAGACATCCAAGCAAACGCTACCTCAAAACAAAACACGCACAACACATAACCCACAAAGTCAGTGTGCCAAGCAGCCACAGCCCTTAAGGCTGAATAACACACCTGATACTCTTGTAATAGGTGACTCTATTGTCAGACACACTGATGTCCCGCTCACCAGGCTGAATAAAGAGAAGGTCATGGTGAGCTGCCTGTCGGGTGCTAGGATCCACCACATAACGCAAGCACTCAGGTCACTCCAAAGCAAATACAAATATGACTCAGTCATTGTACATGCTGGTGTGAATTACCTGAGACATACCTCCCTGGACTACATGAAAAGAGACATAGAGGAGCTCTCTGATCATGTAGCCCAGGCTGGTATGACCCTGACCTTGAGCAGCATCTTACCCTCACCTAGAATGATGCCACAGTACAAAGACAAAATGATCGATTTTAACAATTGGCTAAAATTTTGGTGTCATTCAAAGGGGATCCAGTGTCTGTCAGCCTGGGATGACATGCTCGACAAGCCACGTTTCTTCGCTAGGGATGTCTTGCACCTGTCACCACTGGGCTTTCGGATATTGGAAAGGCTCTTACCACCCCCATAGTACCTTTTTTGGGCAAGGCTCAAAAGTCAAACCCACCCCCATAGACAGCACAAGGAACAAGAAACTAAGGGTAATGCCGCTAAACGCCAGAAATCTTAACCTCAAGATGCACGCACTCAAAGCTCTCCTCAGTATGGAGAACATCGATATCTGTGCAGTGACAGAAACCTGGTTCAAGGCTCCAGAGAGCACCCCAGCACTACCAGGCTATACCTCATATCATGCTTTTCAGCCCCAAAACCAGGACCGAACCACAAAAGGAGGGGGAGTTTCCATATTTATCAAGGATATCCACACCTCCAGGTTAGTGGCATTGCACGAAGTATTGGAGACCATCCATGTGCAACTAACAGTGGGCAAGACTGCTTTTCAGTTTATAGCATCCTACAGACCACCCTCTCAAAGTCAAGAATCCCACTCGGCTTTCCTGAAAACATTGGAGAACATGAAGATCTCTCCGAACACCATTATATTGGGCGACTTCAACTACCCAAACATTGACTGGGAGCATTACTCAAGCCCCAGCACCTTAGCCCAAAGGTTCTTGGAAATTATAAACTCAAATGCTATGGAACAACTAGTCACCACTCCCACAAGAGGGGACAACATACTAGACCTGATCATTACCAACATGGGGACTCTATGCTCCACACCAGAAGTATATCCCTCATTGGTAAGATCAGACCATAAATTAATTTCACTGGATGTCCACATCCTGACCCCACCCCCAGCCCAGAAAACCACAGTGAAAAACTTCTCAAAAGCGAACTTCTCACTTCTCAAAACCAAAGTGGAATCCTTCAAGGCCCCAGGGCCAGTGGAAACTACGGCCTAAACTGCAGAATCCTATATAAACGCATTCTACGGACATCTCCAGGAATGCATGGATCATGCTATCCCAAACAAAACCAAGACCCAATCATCCAAAGGCAGGCGTCCAGTCTGGTGGACCCCTGCCATAAATAAACTGTACAACAGAAGGAGGAAGCTACTACATGATAGAGCAAAATCCCTAATAGGGAAGGCATCTCTGGTCAGTACTAGCAAAAAATTACGATCCCTCATAAAATCCTCCAAGGCCAGCTTCGAGAGAAAAATTGCACAGGACACCAAAGACAATCATAAGGCTTTTTTCAGTTATGTTAGAAACCTGGGATGCAACTCCCAGACTTGTTCTAAGTTGATTCTAAATGACAAAAAATACACTGAACCCAAAGACATCGCCAATAGCCTGGCAGACAGGTTCAGTGCAAACTTCTCCTCCCCCTCCCCCCCAAAAGAGCAGGTATCTATCCCGGCAGAGGGCTGCCTCCCAAACATCTCTGATGCTCAGGTGAAGGCTGCCCTCTCCAAAGCAAAAAACACTGCTTCCATGGGACCAGATGGTGTCCCAGGTTGCGTCCTACATGAACTCCAAGAAGAACTAATCCCTCAAATAAAACAGCTATACAATCTCAGCCTCACTACAGGATATGTGCCCACAGAATGGCATACAGCAACAGTGGTCCCACTCCACAAAGGTGGAGCCTCTACGGACCCTGGAAACTATCGCCCCATAAGCCTGACTAGCTTAGTCTGCAAGGCTATGGAGAGGATCATCATGGAGCTCATAAACAAAGACATTGGGGACCTACAGACACTAGATCCTACCCAGTTCGGCTTTGTCAAGGGCAGATCCTGCCTTTTGAACCTGGTTGACTTCTTCGAAACAGTCACCAAAGCCATAGATGAAGGAAAGGTAGTCCACACAGCCTATCTGGAACTTGCAAAGGCATTTGACACAATAACCACTCGGGCATCATAGATAAGTTATCCAGCTTAAATATAAACCCCTATGTCACAAGATGGGTCACAAACTGGCTCAAAGACAGAACCCACAGAGTGAGAGTTGCTGGAGCCATGTCAGACTCGAAACCAGTCACAAGTGGCGTCCCACAGGGTTCTGACCTGGGACCACTCTTGTTCGGTATATACTTTTCCCAGGTACAGGCAAACGTGGGAGGACTATGGCTCACCAAGTTCGCAGACGACTGCAAAGTGGGTGCCATAATCAACTCTCCAGCTGACACAAACATCCTTCAAAAAAGTCTCACAGAAGACAGATAACTGGTGCCAGCACCATGGTTTAAAGCTAAATGCCAAAAAATGTATAGTCATACCCTTTGGCAAAAACAATGTGCCCACAAATTACCACATAGGCGGAAACCCATTAAGTACAGAGAAAGTTATTAGGGACCTGGGGACCCAAGTTGATAGCAATCTCTCCTTTGAAAACCACATTGCCAAAGTGGTTAGAAAGACCTTCTACATAGCCCACCTCATCACGAAGGGTTTCACATCTAGATCAAGAGAGGTAATCGTGCCCCTTTATTCATCCCTCATCAGGCCCATCATAGAATACAATGCCCCTTTTGGGATGTACCTTACCCGACACCTGCAGCAATTAGAAAGACCCTAAAAGTATCTCACCAAGAGGATCAAGGGTCTCAAACAGATGCCATATGCTGCTCGGTTAAAAAAACTCCAGCTCTACTCAGTTGCATACCGCCTACTTCGAGGCGATCTATGCCTGACATACAAAGCTATGTCAAATCCAGAATTAATGGACATGCTCCACCTCAGTAAATCTAAATCCCTTAGAGCCACACGCTCGAACCTCAGCACAGAAATAAATAGAACTTGCTGGAGGGACAGGTTCATAACCCAGAGGCTCCCTTTGCTCTGGAATAGAATTCCAGTTCATGTGAGGCAGAGCACCTCACTGAATCTCTTCAAGGAGAATCTCGATAGGTGGATGGGGGATCGTAGGTTTGTCCCGGGGATTACTCCCATGTCACTATTAGACAGAGGCACAGTAAACTAAACCTTAAAAAGGGCACAGTATACTCAAATCAAGGGGTGGCGTAAGCCATACAGAATTGGGCTAGGCTTATAATTGCCCCAGGGCAGATAGCCTAGTATGAACCTATGAACCTATGAACCTATAATATTATCATACTCATATCTATCACATTACCTCCCTACTGAATTCCTCTCATTATTTTCCTATACCTCATAGAATATCTACCATACTATCCCTACCATAGTTTCATCTCTCTCAATTATCCCTCACTTCTGCTATCTTTATACAATCTTAATCTTTCCCTAGGTCTTACCCTTACTGAACTTTTATCCTTATACATACAAAACAAAACTACTATATTTTATATCTTTGTATAACCAAGTCTGCTCTGACAGTACTGTAAACTCTAACTAGAATTTGTAGTCTGAACTGTTTATAATCTACTATAAACTGTCATCTAGCCACATGATAAATTGTATAATGTCTAAGAATGTATGTATACTTAGGTATAATTGTAAAAAGTAATAATGTTTGTACTTTTCTCTTGAAATGTTATATATTGTTTAGTTATAACCGTAAAATCTTTCATGTCTGTATCAGCTTTGGAGCTTTTCTCCCCAGGCCTCCTGTGAAAATGGGTTCCTGACCCACTCAGACTTTTCCAGTCACCCCATGTCAATAAATAAATAAATAAATTGATGGTGAGGATGCTTGCTACATGTTCAGAAAAGCAAACTATTTCCCAAACTATCTTTACAGAGGAGTATTGACAGCAGGTATGCTGTAATTTTGTTACCTACATAATGCATATGCTAGAATATATTAATGAATAATGTGAAGCAAAGCCTTTTATACTGTTATCTGTATGCATTACTTGGAAGTGTACTGATAGCATGGCCATGTTTGTCAAGCCATTTCAAAGGTACAAATAACTGACAATACATGAAAATAGTACGCTGTGTGATACATCTGTACAAATGATTCAGGGACAGGTCCTTTGAATGCGTGTTTAGCATTTCCAATGTGTTTTATTAGCAAAATGGATCATGTGTCTGTTCTTTAGTGGGTGGGGGAGCAAAAAGAAGTTAATGTTATGCTACAAACTAGAATGGACTGTTCTTTTGGTGGGGAGAACAGTTGATTTGCTGCTATGGCACACACAAGGATATGTTGTTCTTGCTACTTTCCTTGTTTTGCATCCTGTCCATTTTTAGTATTTCAAATCTGTAGTATGTTTTATGCTTTTCCAGTGGGTACTACTGACTGCCTACCTTAACTGTTTTATCTGGTAACAGTTTGTAGTTGTGTGATAGTTATGTGTATTATTATTCTGTTGTGTTTTAGGACTGAAAATGTCATTGAGGTGCAGACCCCCCCTTCAGTGAGGCAGGGAATACAATAACTGTGGATGAGTTCCATCAATATGGTGCTTTTCTTCTTTGAAAGGGTCATCCCAATATGCCAGAGAGGCTGAGACTATGGCAGCAGATCACTGCAAATATAAATGCTGTGGGCAAACATGGCAGTACTTATGACCAGGTGTGCCACAGGGCCATTTATATGATCACATCTGCATGGAGGCATTCAGCTACTGTTGCTTGAGACCAGAGGGTAACTGGTGTTAGGGCTGATGCAGAACCATCTCTCACCCCAGTGAGGAATTCCTAGTGAATCTTCTACAACAGGACAACTCACAGCAGAGTGGCCCACAATATGTGATTGATGTGGATACCCCTCCTTCTCAGCCCCAGGAAGATCTTCCAGGTAGGCTTTGTTACATAACCAGTTGACTAGGGTTGTATAGTAAAACAATTGAAATAAAAGTTACGTCTGTGTCACATGTCTATTTTGGGGGGGTACTGAAGATTGGTACAGTGATAAGCACAGTTTGGAGAAGTCAGTCACATTCTTGTTGAACTAACACTTCATGCAGATTGACAGGAGTAAATGTAGTACCCCCTGTATTGCTGTTAAATGTGATGCTGTTGGCCTTACCTGTTACTTAACTTATTTCAGGACCATCAGGGATCCAGCAATGTATGCTTCCTGTAGATGGTAAGCCACAAAAATATTATTTCAGTACTGCAGATGATTTTCTAGAAATATAATGCATGATTTTTGGCCTGTTGTGTATATTGCTGTACTGTCTGTAATAGTGACAGCACTGTTAGGTGTTTGGCATATATTGCACCATAGTAATGCAAGTATATGCTTGTGGTTCTCAATTTTTATCACAGCTGATCATGACAGTGGGAGTGTGGACCCTGTGCCACCTGATGTCAGTGTCTCAATAGACACTGATGGTGATGGTAGTGAGATGGAGGCACAGTTGGGGGTGCAGAGGTTGAATCTGATAAAGAGATTGACATCCAGCCACCACCTTTTTTTTCCCCAGACACAGCCAGTAGGCCTACGCCTACCCAGTCCACTGAGGCCACATATATAGGACAGGTGGAGGGTGATGACATTGAGCAGTGTGGCTACTGCTGCTTCAGTGCCTGTTGAGTCTGGCCATAGCCAAAGTGTTGGTGAGGTGCCATGCAGGAGGGTTGATAGTGGTGCTCATAGGGGGCCTGCTGTCCCTCCTCCACCTGGTGCCAGGTGTCTCTTCCTGTGTCACAAAGCATATGTTTAGGGCCATCAAGGAGGCACAGGCATGTTCAGAAAGGCATTCCAAACAAATGCTAAGGGTCATGGATGTGGCACAGTCTGACGTATGACTGCCTCCACCATGTCGCTAATTCCCCGGATCGGATGAATGACACATTGGAACAAGGGGTGTCTGTGATGGACTGAGGGATGTCTGTCATGGAATGAGCAGTGTCTGTGACAGAATGTTTGCCGGAAGGGGAACAGTGTCTTCATGGGTGTAGGTCAGCCACAACATCTGCTGATAGTCAATGTGGTCATTCCTGATCATGCTGCCATATTGGCAGTATTTCTGCTGGTCCATCAGTAAGTGTGCTGTCCACACTCAGATGTAACAGGCCATGGGGTCATGGTCCTAGGTGTTCTGGTGATGGGAGCATGTCCATCAGACATCAGTCATGCTCAGGTAGCAGCACTCCATCTGACCTTGGGAGTGGAAGTGTCAATGCAGTGCAGAGACAGTTTTCATGGTCAGGGGCAACAACAATGAACTGCCACCTCTACCACACATGGCTCACACCTCTCCAACATACCAAGATGTTGCGCTAGCAATGCGCTTGGCTGTGTTCATGCAGACTCTCACCCCCCCCACACACACACACAGCCTGCCTGCTTCCGTTTCTCCCTCACACATACTCACTGACCTTTTGTGTCAGCCTTGGCCTCCTGCCTCCCCCCAGCACCTTGTGCATGTGATGATAACTGTGCTATATCCCTGTTTTCTGTCTTTTGGATTCAGGGATACAAAAACTTTGTGTCTGATGTACAGGGTGCATAGCTACAATAGTGCCTAGTATATCTGCATTTGTGTTGTTGAACTCATAATTGTACCAGCCAGTTATATTTGCCTTGCCAAATGATACAGTGGATAACATTGTCATGTCAGTACTTTCTAGTGTAGTCTCTTTTAAGAACTGTGAAGTTAGGAACTGCAATGTGTAATGTATCATTACTTTATAGCCTTTCTTTTTAATGTTTTCCAGTATATATGTATGGTGCACATCATAAGACATGCCATCACATTCAGATCTCAGGACTGTATGACAGCACTGTACTTAAACTCATCAGAACAATAATACAGTATAATGCTGTCTTTTGCATGAACCTCACCAGACACATGCAGCAGCTGTACAGACCACAAAGCTTTCTCATCAAAATAACACAAGGCCTACTAACCATGACATGATGTATGTGGGTAGATTAAAAGACATGTCACTGTTTGGTATTGCATTAAATTGTAACTGTTATTCTAAGCCTTTTACTTTTGGTTTAAGTGCTTGGGCCTCAGGCCAGTTGTCTTACATTAAGAAGGTTTGTAGTCTGCACTCTTGTGGGAGGACATGGTAGCCTCTGCCCTTCTGAGCTGGGGATTGCTGTTGTTCTAAGTGTCTTTGTTAGGGTTTAAGCACTTGGGTTCCAGACCACTTATTTCACACTAGGAAGATTTGTTGTCTACACTCTTGTTGGAGTATTCTGCTGAATTTCTGCTTTATTTAAACTGTTTGATCTTCTGTTGTGATTGCGATTTTCTGCACTTTGGATTTCTAGTACTTCTGTATTTTATAGCTTAGGTTCAATTCAGGCTTGCTGAATCTAGACTTTTGGTATCATTGGAGCACTAAAACCAGCTCTCTTACATTAAGAAGGCCTCCCTGCACCCTTGTGGCAAAACTGTGCAGCCAAGAATCCATCTGAGATGGGGATTGCTGGATTAAGGCTCACTCTTGGCCTTTCCCTTTGTTTATTTTTTTAAAATAGTTTAACTTCACTTGTATTCCAGTGTTGTGTTTTTTTGGGTTTGCACTCAGTTTACCATAGCTGCTCAGAGTTTGCACTGCTGCTTCGCAAAGCAACTCAGTTGTGCATTGTGAAACACTGACACATTTTTTGGAACCCCGGCCTTCCATAGAATAGACACATTTTGTTATTCTTACACCAAAACCTGGTCCATACAGCCCACTCCTCACTAGTTACTACAGTATATACCTTCCATAATGAAAGGACAGTTTCCCACCATTTCTCCAGGTGGTCTGATTTACATGGGCATCCTGAGGCAATAGAGCAATTGCCTCATGTATACTGAAAACCAGTTACTGCTAAAATAAACCAAATCATTGTGTGAGAACTGTATTTATACTATGAATTTGGAATCAATTATCTCACATAACAGCAAACCAGATCTCAAACATGTTGTCAGTATACACAGTTCACCTCTTGCTCATAACAAGCTCACAACACATAAACCCACATACATGGAGGTACTTGCCAGAAACCTAACTAAAGATCAGAGACCTTCCAAGCACAAACATACTGCACACAGTGCAGACCCAACTGAATCCACTACACAAAATAATACATACAACAGTGTCTCATCCAATAACCCCCTCAGGCAAAACACCTCAAAACCAAATGTCTTGCTCATAAGCAACTCCATAGTGAGACACACAGATGTCCCCCTCTCCATGCTGGACAAGGAGAAGGTCACAGTCAGTTATCTGTCAGATCATGCACACACTGACATCTCTCAACCACAAGTACTGTTATGACTCTGTCATAGTCCATGTTGCAGTGAGTGACTGGAGAAATATCACACTGTACTATATGAAGGTGCTTGCCTTCCTGTAGTGGCCTTTTTAGGCAACGCAGAACAAGTCCTGATGTAAAAGAATCCACTAGAGACAAACTGAAGGTTATGCTGCTTAATGTAAGGAGTATAAATCAGAAATTGCACTGACTGGAAGAACTCCTTACCTTGGAAGATGCACATGTCTGTGCAGTCACAAAGACATGGTTTAAGACCGCAGAGAGCCCCCTGGGCAGGCAAGGCTACAATGCCTTCCACACATACAGACATCAAAACAAGTATGAAAGAACCAAAGGCAGAGGTATATACATCTTCGTTAAAGACAAATACACCTCAAGACTGGTCAAACAGTATGACTCCATAGCACTACTCTAAGTCCAACTAACTGTATGTAAAACCCCCTTCCATATCATTGTTAGCTATAGGTCCCCCACCATGAATCCCAAGTACCACTCTGCCTACTTGGACCTACTTGAGTCACCCAATATATAGCCAAACACCTTGGTCATGTGTGATTTCAACTATCCTTTTACTGATTTGGAGTAATATATGTGCACAAACATGCTCACCCTAAGGTTCTGGGACTTTGTTAATATACATGTTGTGTAATAGATATTCTGCACCCCCACAGGGGGCTCAAAAGTCCTAGACTTAGTACTCACCAACATAGTGGCTCTTTGCACTAACCCCTGTGTGTTGACCCCACTGGTCAGGTCTGATCACAATTCACTCTCATTCACATTCACAGTCATACCCAACACCCCCTCAAGAGCAGAAAGGATGAAACATTTATCCAAAGGAAACTATAGCCTCCTAACTGATGCCATAAATAGTTGCAACCTCACTGTTACCACTGTCAACAATGAGTGCTATACAGAGCTGTATACAAATGGCTTGTATAAACATCTATACAAATGTACAGAGTCAGCTGAACATGAACAGATGAAAACAAAGTCCTCACAGAAAACAAGCCACCCTGGTTGGCATCAAGCATACATAGGTTATACAACAAGTGGAAGAAAGTAATATCTAAGAACAAGAGGGAGCTGACTCAGCAGAGGAAGGACACCATCTACAGCTTGACAAGCAAATTAGCTATCTTGTAATGCCTCTAAAGTCACGTATGAACCTAATCTAGCATCCTTAGCTAAAGCTAATCAGGAGACATTCTTTAGCTACATCAGAAACCTAAAGGTGAAGGGCCAGCTTTGTGCCAGATGAGTGGATGGTACCACTCATACTGCCCCTTAGGACATAGACAACCTGCTACCAGTTTATGGTAAACTTCACCCCCCCCCCCTCAAGTCCCCACCAGACATACCACAAAGCATACCTGTCACCAGTCCTCTACCTAGTATCTGCAAAGAGCAGTTCATAACTGCATTTTCCATGGGCAGAAAAACAGCCTGTATGGGACCAGATAACTTTACAGGCTGCCTGTCAAATGGTCTGAAACAGAACCTAGTGGAACCAGTTGGTACTCTCTTCAACCACAGTGTAAGTACTGGCTTTGTCCCAGCAGAGTGGAACACAGCAACTTTAATCCCCTTGCACAACAGGGGTCCATCCACCAACCCTAGGAACTATAGACTCCTAAGGCTCACCAGCTATATCTGCCAGGCCATGGACAGAATAATCATGGACCTTATCAACAAAGACATAGGTGATCTTCAAACTGTTGTTCTGACACAATTTGGTTTGTTAAGGGAAGATCATGCTTACTAAAACCTGGACTTCGAGAATATCACCAAAGCCCTGGATGAAGGCAGAATGCTACATACAGCCTATCTTGACTTAGACAAGGCTTCTGACACAATTTCCCACTCAACATCATTGATAAACTGACAGAGTTATGAACTACTCTTTGCAGGAATGGTTAAGGAGAGGATAATTCAAACCAAGAGATGAAAGGTTAATATTGGCGGCTCAAGATAGTGGGCTACATACATGCTGGTTTAAAAGGTCCATTGAACATGTGGGAGAAAGAGTCAAATGTAGGTTATGTAAAACCAAATTGGAAACACGTGCATGCCTCATTGCTTTTTGTGACATACTAATGGCAGAAGGACTATATACTGAAAGGCATAGTAATATATCAAGACTATTGCACTGGGGATTGTGCAAACATTATGGTACTGAAGGGGTTGAAAAACACTGGAAACATGAGCCACAAAGCATCATAGAAAATGATGAAGTTTACATCACATGAAATCACCAATTACCAACAGTTCAAAAGACAGATGCTAGAAAACCAGATATAGTGGTCCATGAAAATAAGACAAAAGTAGTATTGATCATTGAAATCACCATACCCAGTGACTACAGTGTCTTACATTCAGAGAGGCACAAAGTCATAAAATATCAGTATCTGCAGGCAGAAATGAGAGCAATGTGGTAGAATGATATCCAGACAATTCCAGTAGTAGGAGGAGCAATGGGTCTTATAAAAAAAGAATCTACAATTCTATTTAGATATGTTACCAATACATGTAACCCCATACAAATTGCAGAAGGAGTCATTACTGGGCACATTGTGGGTGCTGCGAAGTGCACTTTTGACTGACATCAGAGATTGAAACAATAATAATTTCATGAACTTTAATCGTACTTTGACTTAGGAATTGGGTCCATTCTTGTCATGGTATTAGAAACCCAAAAAACTTGAAGTAATTAAAAAAAACCTGGGAATTAACCCATATTTCACTTGATGGGTAGCCAACTGGATTACCCACAAAACACATTCAGTCAAATTTGGGGATTCCACCTCTAAAAGAGCCCCCTATGTTTTGGAATGTATTTTTCAGATGTCTAGGGGAAAATTGATGGCCTGTGGCTTACCATGTTCGCCAAAGTTTGCAAATGGGTGCAATCATTGAGTCCCCCAAAAATGTTGACATACTACAAAAAGCCTAACACAAACAAAAGATTGGTGCCAAAGCTATGGACTCAAAATAAATGCTAAACAATGCATTATCATCCCTTACAGCCAAGGGGACATTCTTGCACATTACAATATTAACAATACCCCACTCTCCTTAGCTGAAACTCTGTAGTGAGTGATTTGGGAACACAGGTTGATAGCATCCTTAACTGTGATCACCATGAGTGGTAAGGAAGGCCTTTGATATTGCACAGCTCATAAATAAGGGCATCACATCCAGAGCCAAGAATGTTATAACTCCTATGTACTCATCTCTCATCAGACCACTTATAGAGTACAATGTTTCATTGTGTATGTACCTCCCCTGACACCTGCAGCAACTGGAGAGACCTCAGAGGTTTCTCACCGAGACAATTTAGGGCCTGCAACACATGACCTGCATGGACAGACTGAAGGCTCTGTCACTATACTTTGTATCTTATAGGTTGCTGAGAGGTGACTTCTGCCTGGCCTACAGAGCAGTCTCACACCCTGGCCTAAAACAAATGCTGCACATCCACAAGTCACATGGGACAAGATCCACTCACTCTAGGGATCTTAACCTAGCCTGCAACATTAACAGGACATGCTAGAGTGACCGATATGTCTCCCAGAGAGTGCCACTCCTCTGGAAAAATACCAAGTCACATAAAACAGAGCTTTTCAATGCCCCTATTTAAGCATAACTTAGCCAACTGGATAGGAGAATGTAAATTTATTCTGGGAGTGTCACCCATGTCCCTCTTGGATAAGGGCAGTCGGTGATGATAATATACTTGTACTGCAGATATAGACCATACAAGCTGATCAGTAAGGGAACAATGGTATGACATGGCTAGGATTATAAAGGCCCTAGGGCCAATAGCCTAGTAACCTCCTATGAACCTAAGGTGATGTCTGCCTGGGCTCCAGACCAGCTTCTGATCCTGCCCTGGTGGGATGGTTATATATGCAATAATCTGATATTGCTGATTACATCAGCATTGTCTGTTGAGCATGTGGTGGTACATCAGCATTGTCTGTTGAACATATGGTGATAACAATGTCTCACATGCTGGTGTTAAAGGATTTCTTTAATGTCAAATAGCATTTTACACACACACACACACACACACACACACACACACACACACACACACACACACACACACACACACACACACAGTTGACTGCAGTGAGAACAGAATCCCTACCTATCTAAATACACAGATTACAGAACACAATACTTTAAGCAAGCACCACAGCACAAGTCTGACTTTTACATGGATGCAGGTTAACTTTATAGTAGATGACATCAGCAGGCCATGTGGAGAACAACAAGTTGGGAGGCTTGCATAGGCACATAGATTCATAGGTTTATATGAGACCAGTAGCCTAAGTGTAGAATGTGTCCTGGAAGTGTAGATGCCTTGCTGTGTAAGAACACAGGTACCCTTATTGAGCATAGTAGGATGTTTGGGTTTAGCAGAGCAAGATTGTCAGCACCACTGACAGGCCTTTTCCGTGACGGAGCACACAGCATTATATATTGCACTTTGTAGTGTAGTTAATATATATGTGTATAAAATATTGCACCCCCAGGGTTGTGCTGGTTGTGGGGGAGGTGGACAACACATGTATGTATTGTGAATATGTGACATATACTTAGAATGTGCCCTGAATTTCTAGTGTTTCCACATGTAGTTTTATGTCATACAAAGGAAATGGACAATAAACGCTAACAAGAAAGCATCATATGTACAGTTCCATAGCACAATGAGCAGTGTATTTGTCCAATGGTTAACAAAGTGTACACGCATGCAAATTATACCTGTTTGAGCATTGGTAAGCAGTGCACAAACATGAGCAGCATTGCTAATGTCAGTAAAAATAATACTATATAGCATATAGTGTATTCAAACCCAGGACCATGTGTATGCCAGTTCTACACTTACACTTGTTGCCACAAGAATATTGAGGAAACAGTAGTGTGTATTACACTTCATTGCTGTAAACTGCAATGTTACAGCAGGAAAACAAAGATTGCACATTCTGTACTAGAACCCAGTATCCTCTGTACTCCAGGCCAGGTTTTCATGATGGCCAAGGGCATTAATTGAATGTATCTGGTTACAAATTTAGGCCATCTGCATCATAGGTCTCACTTCGCTCAAACCCAATAAACACACCCATTATCTACTGAAGTTATTTGCATTATGTGGTGCATCACACAAAAAGAGCAATGAAAAAGGAGAGGAATAAGAAAGAAAACCTTAGTAATGGACACACATGAGCAAAATAATTGTCTGCTGTCACATGTTAAGTTACTTTTTGAACAAATCCACCACTATTTACTTCATTACTGCACCAACTTAAGATATACAAGAATATGCCATAATATTATTACTGAATACATTCTAGGTTCAGGACAGCAGCTGAGACAATTTTATTTCAGGCCTAATATTTCCTTGTATGTACTCCCAAGGGATAGAAGTATGCAGAAAAAAGCAGAACGTAGGCTAGATGGATGCTTTAGAACTTGCTGAATAGCGCCACCATATTGAAATCTACTGCTTATGCTGTAATTCGTAGCTATGAAAAACATCTCCTACTTTACTGAATATATGAACTCCGTTAGTGCCCATTGGTGCATGATGTGCACTTACATGCCACTGGGCACATCAATGCTGACATAAAATGAACACAAGCGAACTTATTACTTTTGTCCATGCTTGTTATATCAAGCAAACATGCAGTTCAAAAAGTATAGGGAAGTTTGCAGACCCTGTAGTAGAACTTAGGACTTCCTGTACTTTAGCCCTACACATACAAATGCTGCTACAGGAATAGTTATGTGACATACATCAGGAAACCTGCCATTCATTCCTCCATTTCCCATGGTTGCTCTAAGTGCCGCATCACTCAAACAAGGATGAAAATTAAAAAATAAATTTTAATGTAATGCAGATAGATAAGATATATTTTAATAAATAAGGAGGGTGACAAAGAACTTGTGAGTTATGCACTGCTTACATACACTTTTACACTTCACAGACCTACATGTACATCTCTATAAGTGTAACCTGACACAACCCCTTGATGTCATCATTCACTGTTGCCATGCATTCAACACAAACACTGTACTGTGGAAGTGCTTACATGAAGTGAACACCCCTACATGGTTACAAGTTTTTGGGATTCAGCAGTTCTAATGAGTTTTGACCTAATTTGCAACTTCACCATGTTGACAGCCTTGAATCAGCATGCTTATCAGCCATGTAGGCAGGGAAACTGAAGGGGAGCCCAATGTTGTGCAGTCAAGGGAGGGTATTACTCAGGTATACATATGTGCACAGAGGAATTAAAGTTTGATATTCTATATTTTATGGGGTTTATGCTTTTAGCTGTCTACATTAATTATGATTACATTGTTCGTTTGTGGGTGGGGGTGCAAAGTGGCATTTATGTCATGGCACTTAATAAGGAATTGTTGCTATTTTTAACACAATTTCGTAGCATCCAACATGTCTGGGAATGTCATAACGTTGTGTGGGGTTACATGTTAGGGTCTGTTCTGTGCAAATATATAGATAATTACTTGCTCTAGTTTCTGTGGAGACTAATTTGTGTGGCTATATCTGGTAAACTTTCTCATACATGGCCAACACGAGCATAGAGTCTACACGGTTACTTTACAGCTTGTTGAATCGCTCCACTATGTTTATTTTCTTCATTAGCATACAATTCAGCTACTTATGCTGTAATTTGTATACCACAAAAGTTTCTGTGTTGGAGCTTGATGGCATGTTGCTACCTGGAATTTACTGAATCTAAAACTTTTTTCAGCCATGATGTGCATATAGTCAAAATGATCATGTAGGCTTTATTGAACCCCCCCCCCCTTATTCTTTTAATATGGCAT
This sequence comes from Protopterus annectens, assembly GCF_019279795.1. Taxonomy (NCBI): domain Eukaryota; kingdom Metazoa; phylum Chordata; order Ceratodontiformes; family Protopteridae; genus Protopterus; species Protopterus annectens. The sequence goes on along the minus strand of NC_056733.1, from coordinate 103,389,333 downwards.
GTAGATGTGAAATGGGAGAGTTTTAAATGGTTTGCTTTGCTTATGACTAAGGAGTTTTTTTTTTTTTTTTGGTAGTTTTTAGGATTAACATGAGAGGGAGCTATGGAAAGTAGGTCATGAGTTATGTCTGCCACTTGGCTAATGTCTTACCCAAGTGAAAAGGCTATGGGAAGAGTGGTTACAAGATGAGTTTCAGAAATTCCAAATTTTATTTATAGGCACATTACATTGCTGAGTCCTATGATAAGCTAAAAAAAGTGGTTACCTTGAAGTATGCAAACTAAAAACATGAGGGTGGAATAAGGGGAATTTTGTAATCGCTGTAAGACATCATTAAGGAAGGTATTTCACTAAAGGAGGAGACACTGTATATTGGGACTAGCTGATGGCTGATAGATTAATATGTAGCTGAGATTTTTTTTGCTGCAGGGAATACAAGACAGTTTGTACTTTT
>NC_056733.1:103371379-103386379 GCF_019279795.1 Protopterus annectens | reverse complement strand
AGCAACCTAACTACTTTCTGCCTCTGTGGCTCCAGGATGAATGAGAAAATGTGGTAAATCCCATTATTTAATTTGATTGTATCAGCTTGCATGTATTTTATATTACTCTTCCTATCAGTACTACAGTGACATAAGCACCGAGCGCACATGGAGATAAAATGCTGTTGTAGAATTCCTTTTTAAAATAAATGTATTCTACTTCTTATCTCATTTTTACACTGTGAGCATATACTAGGTATGGCATATGCTTCTATTCTTCACTGTGTGGTTACAGACACAGATGTCAGATAAAGACTATGCCACACATTTACTTTTAAATTATGGCATTGTATAAAGTGAGATTTACTGGAAACATACTCTTGTAGAATGCAGATCAGTCCCACTGAAGACATCTATAGTTTTTTACATGCTACATTGTCGATCAGCATAACTAAGTTTTTGCAAAACAGTAATCTAATGAATTAGGTGTTACATCTCATAACATTTCAGAAAGCGTGAGAACAAGGAATAGCCAGATGGGCAGGCTTCAGATCTGTTCCAGCAGAGCAAAATGAATTTCAGAATGAGATAGAACTCTTTAAATGCTGCGGCAGAACTGTTTTTTTTTCCTGCGGAAGAAGAATAAGTGAAGCTTACAGGAAGTTTCACCATGTTGAAGACTAGTTGAGAATACGAAAGTATGACACACTTGATGGCAGCATAGCTCTGAAATGACCCTGATTTTGAAGGCCATCCCTAATCTTACTTCAAAAATGTTCTCTGTCTCTCATAAAGAAGTTCAGATTTAATGTCAAGACAGTGAAAATCAAAGTCACTAGACAACACTAGTAGAGTAAAAGACACTTTTTTTTTTTCAGAAACTGCATTATAATACAAGTGATCTTTGTGCAGCAGCTTTTGGAATAAATAATTTCTATAAATCAGATATGTTCCTTATTCTTCCACCTTTGACCCATATTATTTTGTTCTTTCTGTTTAACTTCTGAGTGAAGGGGTTGAGACCTCCCTAAGGTAGCAAAGAAACATTGTCAATCACTGCTCAGAAACATGACAACAATGGCTGTTATTTATGCCTGCAGTCTCAGCAAACAAATGAAGAAAGCATGAAATCTGCTGTACAATGAAAACCCCATAAAACATGGCAAATTAATGCTATTTATACAAAACAGAAAAGGAAATGAAATGTACTGAATAATGGGAAACTACTACATATGATGATCAGTGGATTCTGCCAAGTGAGAATAACATGTTAATGCATACAGTGAGGGCAGTCCTGATCATGGCAGACAGATATTGACATGAGGAATTTACTCCATTTGTCTATCATGCTTCCCCCAATTAACTTGTGCAGTAGGTTCAAATCCATTCAATGGGTTTAATCAAAAAACCCTTTACGAAGAGGCCCGGGAGAAAAACTCCCAACATATTTCAAACATTTTTAAACAGACATCAAGTAATATACATGAAAAGACATTGAATAATATACATTGACAATTATACATGCATTTACTAATTAGATTACATTCATATGAAGGTAGAGCCAACTATTACAGTAGAAAACATTATTATGTATTACTAGATGTAGTATGTTGAGTATTTGAAGACATGCACTAGTGGATTTGTCAGACTGGCAACTGATCATGTGATTAGTGCTTAAAAATTCAAAGAAATGGAGGAAGGGTAGAAAATGTTAATAATGGAGTTGAGACAATTTTATATATATATATATATATATATATATATATATATATATATATATATATATATGTTTGTTTGTTTGTGTCTTTCGGCTTTTCCCGGTTAGGGGTCACCACAGCGGAACTCTGGTCCGCTAATGATTGGCAGTAGATTTTTACGTGCTGGCTTGCCGGGCCTAACGCACAACCTTCAATGAAAAAACGCCCATTCACGCATGTCGACACACAGAAGACGCTCTGAGAATCGAATGGGCGATGTCTAACTGTAAGGCGACAATGCTACCGCAGCACCACCAACGCAGTCATATATATATATATATATATATATATATCTATCTATCTATATCTATCTATCTATCTATCTATATATATATATATCTATCTATCTATATATATATATATATATATATATATATATATATATATATATATATATATATATATAAAATCATAGGTTCAGAGGCGAATACAGGCAAGCTGATTTTGGGGCAATTTTAAGCCTATCCAATTTCCCTTTTGTGAGAATCAAGCCCTGTATCTTGTGTTTATGAGGTAACCATTCCACCAGCCCATTGACTCCCTCAGGTGTATATTAGAAGTGTAGAGGTGGGGGTGAGCAGTGTCACAAAATTATGCATATGGCTGGGAGATGCTAGTAAAACTGTTCATATATTGCTGAAGACTGTTTGCGGGGTATAGGATTCTGAATGAAGATGATTGTTTTTTTTTTTTTTAAAACAAGTTTATTAGTTTTAACATACAAAATAAATATTATGACAATCTTATGCAAGCAGTTAACATATAAACAATTATAACATTTAATAAAACAACTAAAGTATTTACAAAGACATCCACTCTAATTTAAATCAATTAATTAAACTGTAACATCTTATTAATAAAACTAAGACTGTTTTAACAAGTTTTGTAAGGTATCCCATATATTATAGTAAGATGTTTTCCTAATGGTTCTTGACTTTATTATCATTAGTTCCATATGACACACTTCAATCATAACATTTTTAAATTCATTAAATGAAGGAGGAGAATCTGAAATCCAGTTTCTGGTTATTATTTTTCTAGCCACTGCTAGAATTGACCATAGTAAAGGAAGTTTAATTTTTTTAACACATTTAGGAACAGGGGTGTTAAATAATATAAGTGACTTAGAGACTATGAAATTATCTGTAAAAATAGCCTGCAAAAAATCATTGATTAACATCCAATATTCCTTCAGTTTTATACAATCATAAAACATATGTGCCCAATCAGCATTTATTTCTACAGTACATCTCTTACATATGTTATCTTTTTTGTTAATTTTTTTCATCATTAGGGGTGTATAGAAAGATCTATGTAAAAATTTCCAGGTATAAAGTCTCCAATTAATAGAAGAAGTAGTTTTATAAGCAGATTCCAATATATATTGTTTATCCTGTTGTTTTGGTAATTCACCATTAATGGTATTGAAATAATTCCAGTAATTATCTGAACTATAATAGGTTTCATCTCTAATAATTTTATGTATGTGTGAGAGCTTACCTTTATCAGAAACCCTTTGTTGTAAATTTAGTATCAAGCAGTCAATCCGTATTGGAACAGATTCTTTAACTGTTAAAGACATTAAGTCAAGTTTGTTAGCAAAATGTTGTCTAAAAGTCTGAATCTCTAACCAACATGTTTCTCTCAAATCAAATTCTTGCTTTAAGAAGTCTAAATTTTTTACTTTATTGTCTGACAGCATCTGATACCAATACTTTAAATTATTCTCTGTGACTAGAAGAGTTCTTTCAGAGGTGGATGATAAAAGAATACCTTGTGTATATATTATGGGAAATAAGATAAAATTCCATTCCTTATACTTAGGATGCATATATATAAAATTATGATATCTAATAATAATATTTAATGGGTAACTAGTTATATATTTTGGTGTAATAGATGAGGTACAAAACTCTTTAAGTAACCATAACATGGGATTGTTTATAATAGTATTTTTGTGTGTTAACGATATTTTTGTGAAGTGCATGCTAATTAATTCCCAATATTCCTTCCATTTTGCAACATATGACTGATCTATTAGTAATGTTATAACTTTTATAATAGAAGAGATAACGTATAAATCAAAGTCTGGAAATGCTATACCCCCTTGGGACCAACTATTAGTATGTTTCTTTAATGCAATCCTAGGTCTATTAGGTGCCCATGAGAAATTTAACATTTGTGAATGTAATTTCTTAATAATTATTTTTGTAGGTGGGAGTATTATTGATTGTATTATGTATAATATCTTCGGGAATATTATCATTTTAGTAATTGTGAGTCTTTCTTTCATGGTAAAAAACTTATTGTTCCAGCTATTGAAATGAGTTTGTATATTATGAAGACAATTACTATAATTATGATGTATAATGGATTTAATATCTTTAGTTAATATTATGCCTAAATAAGTTATTTGACCTGAATTGGGTATGTATTTAAGAAAATCACTAGTGAGAACATTTTTCCCTGTGTATATTGGTAATATTTTAGTTTTTTCTTCATTAAATATCAAACCTGAAATATTCTTGAAATCTGTCATCTTATCAAATAATGACTGCATAGAAGAATTTGTCCCTGTTGATGTAATTAAAACATCATCTGCAAAAAGTTGGATTTTAGATATTGTATTTTCATCTATACCAAATCCATCTATATCATTGCTGTTCCTAATCAAATTAGCCCAATGCTCCATTATTAAAGTAAATAACTATGGTGAAAGTGGACACCCTTGTTTTGTGCCTTTTAATATGGGTATCTTTTGTGAGACATATGTTCCAATTTTAATGTATGCCAACGCTCCTTTATATAAATGTTCAATTAAATTCACAAATGTATTAGAGAAATTTGTACACTTCAATAAGATAAACAGATAGTCCCAACTTACTGAGTCAAATGCTGAACTTATATCAAGGCTGATGAGTGTCAAATCTTTCTTTTTTCTGTTTGCATAATCAATCAGAGTTAAAGTTCTCCTTATATTATCAAAAGTATTTCTATTTGTAATAAAGCCTGTCTGATCTATATCTGTTATACTTGGAATGATTGTCTTTAATCTGTCAGCAAATATATTCTTGAACATTTTGTAGTCAACATTAAGTAGTGAAATGGGTCTGTATGATGTGCATCTAGTTGGATCTTTATTGGGTTTCATGATTGGTGAAAGAAATGTGTATTGCCAAGATGGGGGAATTATCAATTCATTTTGAGCTGAAATAAAAACCTTATGTATTAATGAATAGGTACTCTTAGGAAGGATTTTATAAATCTCAGGAATAATACCATCATTACCTGGTGCTTTGTTTAATTTAAGTTTATTTATTTGTGTGATAACCTCTGTATATGAAATATTTTTATCTATTAATCCAGCCTGTTGTTTATTAAGTTTTTTGTTCATGTTTGTAATTATAAAGTTCTTTATTCTGTCTTTAGATTCCATATTAATGTTATTATGGTTAATGTTATGAAGGTGATTTCTAAATTCATCTAATATTTCTGGTAAACTAGAAACATTCTTCTTTTTCTTGAAGAAAAAATTTCTTTGATGTGATTTTGTTTATTAAGCCTTTTCATTTTATTTTTAAGTCTATGTAAGTATTTGGGACTTATTGAGTAAGACAAAAATTTATATTTCTCTAATGTTATTTTGACTTTGTGATTTAAAATTTCTTTGTATTTCTCATTTAATTTATTTATTTCCTCAATGACTTTTTTGTCCATAATATTTTCCTTATTATTATTATGTTTATATGAGTCTAATTTGTTTTGTATGTCTATTAATTTCCTGTCCCAAGTTTTCCTTTTGTTATTATACCATCTGATACTTTGTCCATATAAATAAGATTTTAGAGCATCCAAAATGTAAATAATGGAGACGTCAGGTGTAGTGTTTAAGTCCAAAAAATGTTGTACCTCTGTAAGTATATAATCTTTATAATCTTTTAGTTGAGTTAGGTATGCATGTATTCTTTTGATCTGAACATTATGAGTAATATTTACCATAAATTCAAAGACAATTGAATTATGATCCGATATAGGGCATGAAATGATCTTAGAATTAGTTAGGTCAATTACCAGTTGGTTAGAAGTAAAGACTCTATCTATTCTTGAATAAGTTCTATGTCTGTTAGAAAAAAAGGTATATGGTAATGATTTAGAATCTGTCTGATTATTAATATCATTCAAATGATATAAATTAATGAAATCCTTTAAATGTTTTGCATTAGTTGTGATTTTCCTTTTTCCTATAGTAGTAGTATCTTTTTCATGTAGGATACAGTTAAAATCTCCTGCTAAAATAATATCTCCTTTAGAAAATGATATAATCTTATTGAGATGGTATTTCACTGTATTAGTGCCAATTCCTGGTATCCAGTATACATTAATCAATGTATAGATTTTCCCATTAATCTGTATTGTAACCAGGCAGAACATTCCTTTGTCATCTTTATATGACTTAATAATTTTAGGTGTGGGCATATTTTTGTTCCATAAAATAGCCACTCCTCTTTTTTTCTGTGTGTGTTCTGAGCTATCCAAGATTGTATATTTATTAGTGGCTAATTTATCTATATCTTTTTTCAGGAGATGTGTTTCCTGAATGAATATTAAGTTGGCTCTATGCAGATTAATATATCTCATTAAACTTCCCCTTTTACATGGATTATTCAATCCATTAATGTTTAGAGAAATTCCTTTTAAAGTTACCATTTAACTTTTATAAACATATAAAACATATAATCAGAATAGCATTTACTAAAGTAAGTATTATTATGTCTCCTCCTTTAGGTATTATATTAATTATAGCTGCAATTAGTGAAAATCTTATGAAATTTTAACTTTTATTTGTAGTGACAGTGAGTTTATAAAATGTGATGTGGATGTCAAAACTATGTACACATAACAAAAATCAGGTGAAAATATTGTTTGGATTAAACATTGCATCCAGCCTGGAGTTAAAAACTCCAACTTCGAGTAGCAAATACCACTCAAGTTATCTCCCTATCCTAAGCAGCAGTACCCCAGCTGCCACCAAAATTAATTGAATACTAACTTTTATTAACTAAAGTTAAGCTCATTATTTTTGATTATCTATTATAGCAGGACTTAAACAATTTATATAACAGCTTCTTATTTTACAGTATAATAAATAAAAGAAGATCAATTATGTAATTAATGTAATAGTTAGATATGAAAGTTAAGAAATAGGTTATTATAACATTTACACTAACTAATCTTTATGATAATATATAAGAAACTAAAATAGAACTTATAATCAATATCACTAACATGTATTATGTATATCTCATATTTGTTTACTTTAAAACTTATACAATAAATGACTCATTATAAATCATCTTTGAGAAATAGAAGCATTACCAACATTATTTTTGAGAATACCTTTGTATTATCATATAAAACTTTTATAGTCATCTTAACAATGTTATGTATATCTATTCTATATAATGTATACATTATCATAAAAGCATTCTAACAATCTTGAAAGAGAGAGCAGAGGAGAGAGAGAAAAAAAATACCCTTTTAGTTGTTTAATATAAACTTGTAGTGGTAGGTTCTTATTATGTGTTTATGTTCATTTGAATTTAATAACATTTATTATCTAAGGCTATTATGACTCAAAATATTATTTACATTAGAGTATTCATATTTTCTGCCATAACAGTACTATTAGTAGTTTTAAAACTTTAAATTACATGTACTACAAGCTTCCTTCTCTTACTTGTTCTTACCATTTAAATAAAAATGATTATTCTCAGTATATGAGATAAAAAGAACAGACTACAAAGCAATGTTGATCTCTAGTTATGCATGAATCATTGTGATGAAAGCCTGCTATATCTCATATATCTGCACTGCAGCTTTAGAATGTATCACATGACACTTTCTTCTGAAATAAAATCATAATAATGCACATACTTATTTATCTTTGTTAAAATAAATGCATTATAATGTTATATATCATTAAATTATAATCACCTATATGCATTGAAGTGCAGCAACTATATAAGCTTTCAGAGTCATATATGCATGAGTTTAGCTTCTATGCATTCTAAGTTATTTCATTTGTTTACTATGGCATATTAAGACATTAAAAATCATTATAACTTTTACATTTTATAAGTTACATCTTAAATAAGTAAATTATTATAAAGAAAAACTCACATTTTGTTGTCATAAAGTTCGTTTTTCATCACAATACTGCATTTACAGCAGTTCTACTTCCTGAAACTGGTTTACTTCTTGAATTTGCGTCGTGTCTGTGTGAAATTAGGGGTCAAAGTTCAAAATGGCTGCTTTCAGCTTCTCTGTGCATTTGCTGAATGTTGAAGCTTTTAAATCGGCTCGAGGACACTATTCACGAGGATACCTATAACTAAAATTGTCTCTTATAACATTCTGGCAGGAATTTTAGTAAAAGTAAGTGACAAACATTCATTTTGAATGTAAAAGGATTTATACAGTGTAAAACCTTCTCAAAGTACTCCACAAGTCATTGCAGTCTCTATGGCAGTGAAACCAAGCCTTAAATTATTTAACATAAACATTTCTTATATTTATGTGTCCCATTTCATTTTCTCATCCAAAGTATGTTACAAACACACATCAGTATTATCAGAACCTTGTTACTTCTTAAAAAAAAAAAAAAAAAAAAACCTACCTACATATATATTTACTTGCTGTTTCTTTTAGTAAAGTAAAACCTGAGACACATTACTTACAACTGCTTTAGTTCTAGTCAATTACAGTTATATCATAACTTATTATTTGATATTATGTGTTTAAGCAATTTAATCATAGTATAATATAAAGCAGTTTTATTTAAACAGCATAAATAATTTTAAAGAGATAATATTCTATTTTTCCCCCTTTTTCCTTCTTTTCATCTTCCCCCCCTCCCTGCCCTCCCTCCCCTCCCATATGTGTTTAGTTTAAATAGAGTACTATTATTTAAAATAAAGAAAGAAAGAAAGAAAGATATAACATATTACTAACCTTAGGTCTCTTAGTTACAGAAGAGAAACAAGTTGATTTATATCAGGTTATTTGTTCCTCATGAAAGTTTGATTATCCATAAAACAAACTTCAGTTCTTGCACATTAATATAACTTTGTACAAATCATTAAGATATTTATGTTTTTCTTGTAAATGCAGAAACTGTAATTAAAGAGTTCAAAGAAATATAAAACGTCATTTGTTTTTTAGTCTTTTTTGTTTCTCTGATGTCTTCCAAGATGTTCCTGTTGCCATTCTTTTTAATGAAGGACTTGCCCATTCCATATCCTCTATTTTGTCTAGTATTTTATTTTTTTTAATATATACCAAAGCAGAGTCCAGGTCTTCAAAAATTTTAGGGCCATCAGGTAAAAAGATTTTCAGATTGGAAGGAAATAAAAGATGAGTTTTGAACTGTGCTTTCTTAAGCTCTCTTATTAATGGTAAAAAGACCTTTCTTTTTGATATTACCAAAGAGGAATAGTCATTGTCAAAGCGCACAGTTGCTTCATTAATTTTTATAGGTGATTTAGCCCATGCAGATTTTAATACCATCTCCTTGTCATAAGATGATAAAAATCTTACAATAACTGATCTAGGAAAAATTTTTTTTGTATTAGAATTGGATAAAGACCTGTGGGCTCTTTCAATGCCAAAAGAAAATGCCTCTGACAGATCTAAAGTTTTGGGAAGCCAAGTGTTTAAAAAAGATGTAATGTTATTACCTTCTATATTTTCTGGCAGTCCAAAAATCCTTATATTGTTATGTCTGGATCTGTTTTCCAAGTCATCTAATTTGGATTGAAGGTGAGTGTTTTGTTTCAATAAAAATTCAATGTTCATTTCTTCTTCCTTAATTCTGTTGTCCATATCATTAAGTGCCTCTTCTATACATGTTATCTGGGCTTTCTGATGTTGTAGATCTTGGTGCAGCACATCCATTTGTTTTGTGGTTTTCTCTATAAAATTGTCAATTTTAACATCCAGTCTGTCCATTTTAGTTGTTAGTTGCTGTATAGTTGATAATAATGTCTGAAGCTCTTTCTTCATGATGGAATCCTGACTGTTAGCCTTGCTGGAACTCATTCTGAACAGAAGTGATGAGAGAGAAATTTCCAAAAAGATTTCTGACAGGAAAGTCAGTTAAATTTTCTTTCTTTTTTGGATATTATTATAAGTAATGATAGTCCAAACGTTTTTAGAAAGAAAAGTATTCCATTAGTTGAGTTTTGAAGTAATAATTTCCTGTTAATGTAGTTATGTTGGTGGAGCTGAAGTAATCTGCTGCTACCCTGTGTTCATCCTTGGCCACGCCCCGAAGATGATTGGTTTGATGATATGGCAAGTTGAAGATACAGTGACATTTATCCTGGAGAGGGACAGGAGCTGATCCATTGATTTGACAGGTGAAGTTTTATTTGAATTTTAAATGAGTCTGCATATTGAATGCCTTTCAGTGGTAGTGGAATGTGGTTCCATAATTCAGCTATACTGTTCAAATATTGAGAATCACCTGCAGTATTAGATTACTTGATTATAGAAATTAGTGATTTTCTCTAGACTGCAATATTCTATTGGGGAAGTAATGTTGCCTTAATTTTCTGGCTTATTGAGAAGTGTGTGTACTGTAGTTAACTGAGAAAGAGCTATGTATTGTGGTAGCTCTAAACAGTTTAATTCTCTGACAGCTTGGCAGTGGTGTTTTCTATTGTAATAATTTACTGCAAATTTGGCTACTTTATTATTACATTGCTCAAGTCTGGATAGTTGTGACACTTGAAGGTTAGTGAAAATTGGAGCAGCAGAGTGAACTGGAAGCAAACAAGAAGAGATTATATGTCTTTTGGCTATGTCAGTGAGGTAGGTTTTCACTCTGTATAATGTTCCTAGTTTTTGATGAGATTTTTTTTTAACCAAATGATACATGGTGAATTTGAATCGGTCATCTATGATGATACCCAGTAATTTTGTGTGGTTTAGTTGTTTAATCATGATGTTGTTGTCAGATATAATAGTGGATACTGCTTTTTTGCTAGCAATGTGGTTTGGGGTGAAGAGCAGTAATTTATTTATTTATAGTTTTTTTTAGGATTTAGAAGTAGTTGTGAATTATTTAGCCATGTTTCAAAATAAGATGTAATCCTTAAACATCCATATCCCTGCTTTTGTTATATCTATAATAAATCCTGGACTTTAGCAAATGTACACTTTATATTTTTGCAGGTTTCATTTCATGGTACATCAAGGGTCATTACATTTTATGTCAAAGGCATGTATTTTTTTCCTCTAATCTCAAAGTAGAAATATATCCACAGTATCTAAAGACAATGATTTTATTACATTTATTGGTCACTGAGCCCATGCAATATACTCTCCTGAAGATTGCAGGCAGGAAGTGTAAAATGCCAGAGGGTGAATTTGTCATATGATGCTGAAATTCTTTGACTAGCTCACCAAATAAAATAAGCAAGAGTTACTCCATTGCCAAGAACTGCACATTTTTATAAGCGAATTGTCAATGCCATGTAGCTAGTTTTATGTTTTGTCATTGCTGGAAGTTAAACTGTCATAGTTTATATGGTATAACATGCTTATTATATTGAGGATCTTACATGTAAACTTCACTGTTACAAAACTAAACAAACCTCACATAACAAATAACCATGACTCATATACTTGCATGTATGACTCATCATGTGACCAATGTTCTGAGCATGCTCTGTTGTATGAGTCAACAAGATGAGTTCTGTAGTGGTATGTTACACCATTGTCACATCGTCATTCTTTGTGGTAACTTGTTTATGGCACTGCAATACGTAATGAGTCCCTGCAGAGCACAAAGAAGTCAAAATGAATTCTTACTGTGCATTAACAGCTGGATACAGTGAATACACATTTTTTGTGGAATAAACCCTTATGACACCTCTCTACAGTCTAAGGAAAGCATACACCATTTTTGAAGATATCTGTCCCTCACACTTTTTAAAACAGAGCAAGCTACATTAGTGATTGTATCTGATTCTGCCAAGTGCTTCATTTTCATCCCTGAAAATGTTCCATATATTTATTCAGCAATTTACTGAGTAGTCTTACTTTATATTTAATCACCCTGTTTCTAAAAGTACTTTACAAGAAGAAGGTTTCAAGATGAACAAAAACTGCATGTGTACATACGCTGATGAAAGCAGAATGATGTTCTGCAAACCCAAACAAAAGTTTGCCAGTATGCATTTCCTCGTTAAATCACTCCATAAACCAACATATTTATGTTATGTGGGTTACAATCCCTAAAAGTGATAACAGAGGATACAGACTTGAAAAAGAACCAAGCATGCTAATAATAGATTTTGATTAGTGATAAATTCTCTATTTGGATGAACTGCATCTTCCAAACCCAAGTGACATATACCATTCCCTAATCCTCCTATCAATGAATGCCTACCTCTTTTCTTAGGTCCTGTAAGTACTGAAGAGGGTTAATCTCAAGAGACCCACTGACTGGGCCTAACCACAAGCCAAAACAGTTAACACATAAAATCTCCTGGTGAGCAGAGGTTCTGGACACTGCTATATATTACCATGCAGGTGTAACTGAGAGTTATGCCTGCATTGTATAAAATATTAATGACCTTTGTGGTGCCACACAGATGATAGCCACCGGGAAACTCTATCAATAAATTATCAGCTGAAAAACTGTAACAGACTTCATGCTACCATACAAACAGCAGTTACGCCACAACTCAATCTACAGCTTTTAAAGCAGTTACCACATGCTGCCACACAACACAAGCAACAATCAGAAACATATTGCACCACAATTTAACCTACAGCTTTAAAAGCAGTTACCTCATGCTGCCACACAACCAACAATCAGAAACATAGTGCACCACAACTCAACCTACAGCTTTAAAAGCTAGTATACAACTCATGCTGCTACACAGATACAAACACAGTCTACCACAACTCAAACTATACCTTTAATAGCTGTTACACACTTTATTCTACCACAAAAGTTTTATAATTCTTTATTTTGTAGTGGGTAGTATCACAGCTAAAGTTCCAAATGTGTTACAGAGTATTGTGATCAGATCTCTGGTTGTAAGCAAATTGTTATATGTTTCAGAAATGGATAATGAGATAAACAATATTATATAGTCTAATTAACATCTTAAAGCTTCTTTAGTATGAAATGTTGAATTACAATAATTTTTGATTTATATTAACATATTTTGAACATTCTTAGTGAATTGTATTATACTGAGTGCATTTCTCTTTAAATGTTTTTGAACTTTTGGTGCCTTTTATTTGCATGGGGTATTTATACACTGGTTTGAGTTAATTATTTTATTCTGAAGAAGTCCTGAATATTGCAGGATGAAAGTGCTTAATTATTGTATAATAAGGAGCTACTAATTATCCTTCTGGTTGTGGCTTTTCATCCGGTTGTATGTCAAAGCTGCTTTTTGTTTTGGTTATTGGTTTTATCGAAGTGGTTTTCCGTTTTTTGCATTTGAATTTTGTTTCAGAAATGAGTTCAAGACATTAATGGCAAATTACTGCTCTCCTTGAAGCAAATTTTTTGATTTCTGTTTCTAGAATACATAGCTAACATTTTAAAATCAGAAACTCCAACATAATCCTTTATTTTTTCTATGCATCTTACCGGTATTTCTGTTCATAATAATGGCAACAAATTTTATGTTATTACTTTAATTCGTAGAGATTTTCCAGCTCTTGGAACTGTATGTTGATGAAATGTTATGAATTCATGTTTAAAGACTATTCAAATGCAATGATTTTAACTGTTCTATTTTTTTCTGTGCAGCAGCTGAAAATCTCCAGACCCTTATATAATTCCTAACTGTCTAGCTCCAGATGTGCACTTTCCTCCTAATTTGTTATGTGGGGTGTTTACTAGCCAAATGGCTCCTTTCATCAACTGGACATAGGAAGTAAGTTAAATGTTATTAATATTGACATATTTAGAAATAAAACAAAGTGTGGAATGAATTTAGGCATCATAATGGTAAATACTCTGACAAATAGAGTCATATCTCACAGCTATATAGCACTATGGTTGAGTGTTTAAGATCTGTCTCACATTTGGAGGTTCAGAGGTTCAGTACTGATCTTTGGTACTTATATATGTGTCATTGCATATTCTCTACGTGAATTTTTCTACTGCTCTGTTTTTTTCCTCAAAACTTGCTAGTTGATCATTTACTCAAAACAGTCCATTAGATTTACCATTGCTCTTCTGGGCTGGGTTGTAGCTGCAAAGGATCGAAGATAGACCACTTCACCCACTCATTTACCTATGAATATATTTCATTAAACTAAACTTCATGCATGATCATATCAGCAAAGTCACATACCACATACAGTATATCATATAATGTCTGAGTTGCTGCATTTTCTTATTTTTTCCACTGAATTCTGAAACATTTATCTTATGCTCACAAAGTGGACAAATACCACTACTTTACAAGTGCAGTCTGTGGAGAAAAGCTCCAAAGTGCAAACTAAAGACAAAGATAAAGGTTAGAAATCAATGCAGACATGGAAAGAGCATGCATAGCCTACTCAGACATCTGGAGATTAGGACTGAACTTCAGATCTTGGCACTGAGTAAAAGCAGTACCAACCATTGCAACACTAGATCACCCAAGGAATTCCAAGCTTTATTGCAGTTAGAGTTTATTACATTTATCATATTTTTACATTTTGGTTTTGTTTCTGGTCATGACCATCAACTGTCAGCTTAGTATTCTGTATGAGCCATTAGGTTAATGCTGTCTGTATACTCTAGTAAACCAACAAGTAAAATTACTTGCAATTTTTTTCTCTTTGAAATTCTAATTATGTAAGCTTCTTATGTCCTTGAAACATTTGTTTTTTTAATTAAGTAATTGTTCCTTTATACTTCATCATAAGGATTGCCTTAGCCTAAAACCTGCATATTCGATATATCTTCTCATGCTATTAACAAGAAATAAGCCTTTTAACACATTTACATTGATGCCTCATTTTCTTCAGGCAGCCTTAGTAAATGACAATACTATTCTGCATATAATTTGCTTCCAAAGTTGCAGTCATGTGTATTAAATATTTTTATTATGTTCCGTTAACTCTGTGGTTTGCAGATATTACACTTTAGCTTAAAATTATTAATGATCTAATTAATGTTTTTTATATATATATATATATATATATATATATATATATATATATATATATACACACACACACACAC